>NC_138075.1:65070657-65160657 GCF_964212035.1 Myotis nattereri
AGAATTCTCCCCCTGGATTTCAGATTATCCTACACTCACCTTGTCATTGTCCCTTTTACCTGTCTCCTATAGCATTTATGGTTCTCTGCCCCCCTCTTGTCCCTCTCCCGCTTATATTTCTGTTTGACCTCTTTGATTTGCCTGAATCAAACCACTAAGTGAGTATAAGGCTACTTCTACCCTTGAGTGAATTCAGCTTACAGCTTCTTTTTTATTTTTAATCTCAGTATCAGGTGTATAGCCTCATTGGTAAGCATTTTCAGGGTCTGTCTCTCTGCCCTAAATAAGCCTTGGCACAAAACCATGTTCCTTTTTTTTTCTACTTGAAGCATGCCTCCTGTGATGCTTTACCAAAAAGAGGTTACTGGCATACCTTAGACACAATGACTGATTGCGCTTTTGTATGCTTGCGCTTGCCAGCTTTCCCAGATTCTCTTCTATTATAAGATACTCAGATGTCCCCTATTTCCAAAAACTATAATTATTGATGTCAGAGTGCTTTAAATACAAAGTTGCAATACCATAATAAATATAATATTTACAAAGGGAAAAGTAGATTAATCCCCTACTAGAGGTTAATGAAGAAGTAGAGGTTGGGGTAGGAATTGTCCCACAGTGTAATTGAAGATTCTACGGACTTCATTTTACTACTCTCAGGATCTGGGAAATTAGTTTTTATGATATTAACAAACCTGTAACATCATATGTCCCAGTACTTAGAAGGTCTTCACTTTGAATCCATGGATGGGTTTCAGGGTAAAGTTTATGAACACCAGGAATCATATATAAAGATTAATGTGAATATTCACATGTATATTTTTCTAGGAGGATAATCCATAACTTTCATTAGAGTTTCAAAGGAATCAGTCACACACACACACACACACACACACACACACACACACACACACTCCGCAAAGGTTAATTAAGAACTGCTGCCATTTAGAGATTCCATGGGGTTCTTCCATCTTTGGGTAAATCATTTTCTTTTCTATTATTCTGATTCACAAGGTTTTTCTACATTCTTCTGCTTAACTTATACCTTGGGCTATAAACAGTGATTACCTCTGCCTCAGAAATACATTGATTGCTTTAAACAAATGATTCTTAACCAAAGATGTGCATCAAACTTACTTGGGAGTGTTACATTAAAATATATTGCCTTCATCTCCCTCTCCACCCCACACCTTTACCCTAAACCTAAGAATTAGAATCTCGAGATTCTATGTAACCCCAATTATGAGCCACTGGGATAAAGTATTCATATGTTTTCAAAGTATGAATAAGGGATCAAGAAAATTTAAAATTTGGATAAGGGTACACTTGTAAAAGAACTGGATGAAGTGGGCCTCAGCACTTTCTCCTGAAGTCTTAGATGTACCTTAGTGCTACTCCTATAGTATATGTTGGGCCAGAGCAACAGTTTCTGAGCTGGGCTAACTTGGGAGTCTGCATAACTTAGAAAGAATTCAGACCTCCTTTCCCTGCGACATGAATAATATGGGCCATCTGTCTGGCACTTGAACTACATACATAGAGTAAAGCCTTCTCTTCCAGTTTGCCTGACTTGGTCTTCTGACTTTGCTTTACAGACAGCAGTGGCCCTTCCAGCACTGTGTCCAGTGCTGGTCCTTCCTCCCCTACTGCAGTGGATGGTAATTGCCCATTTGGCTTCAGTGATCAACCCTCCCTGAGTTCACACATGGCTGAAGAATGTCAAGGCCTTGGGCTGCGCCAGAAGATCCCTGGGAATGGAGCACAAGAGCTCCTCATAGAAAGGGAGCAAAAGTCTTTTGAACCAAACCAGTTCCCACAGGAACCACCTGTGGAAACCAGCCAGCCATGCCAGGAAGTTGCTGAGGAGGTCAGCCAGCCATGTCAGCAGGCCCCTGACATTAGCCAGCCATGTCAGGACATCCTTGAAGAGGCCAGTCAGCCATGCCAGGAGGTCTCTGACAAGAGCCAGCCATGCAAGGACACCCATGATGATGTTAACCGAACATGCCAGGAGGTCACTCAGATCAAACAACTGTGCGAGAAAGTCTCTGAGGAAGCTTACAAGCTTTTCCGGGAGAACCCTGAGGAGGTCAGCCTGCCATGCCAAGGGGCCTCTGTGGAAGTTGGCAGGCTGGTCCATGGGTTTCCTGAAGGGTTTGGTAGCCTGGCCCAGGAAATCCTTGTGGAAATTGACAAGCCAGCCCAAGAGATCCCTGAGGAGCTCAGCCAACCATCCCAGGTGTTCTCTTTGGAGGTTGACAGACTGGCCCAAGAAGCTCCTGCAACCATTCTGTTGTCTCAGGATATCCCTGAGGTTGATACACCATCCCAAGAGTTCCCTGGGGAGGGTGATCTACAGGTCCAGGAGGGCCCTAAGGAGGTTAATCAGCAGTCCTGTGTGGTCCCTGAAGTCATTGACCAGTTGCCTGGAGAGGATGTTCCCCAAGCCCAGTTTCCATCTAGTGATCCAAACCCTCACTCAGAGTCAGTCTCTAGTCCATGACCAAAACTTATCCCTTCCACCAGCAACATGTGATTAGTCATTTTCCCATTGACGGTGTTATAATGTACCAGCCATTTGAGCTAGCAACTCTTTCTGTTGGCTAACTCACCTGCCAGCATAAGGCCTTGGATCTTACCAGAGGTGTCTGAGGAAGCAGTCCTCTTGACATGAGGCATACCTGTGCTGGAGCTGGGCTTGGTGAGGGGCCCATTTCGTGTTCAAAGCAGCCATTGACTCCTCACCAAGCCATTAGACTTGAATAGGATTTCCTTTAAGGGGTGGGCTGGTCTGTCATTACCCAGCCTCCTCTGAGCACCCAGGAAATTCCAGATTGTTAAAGGAAATGCCTCTTAACTGCTGAAGACACCATCCCGGGACAACAAGTGCAAAAGGGGTTCCCAAGGTCTTCACTTTTCTGAGGAAATATTCACAATGTCTCAAAGTCCTTTAGACCATATGTGCATTCAGGGGGACTCTTGTCTTGGCTAGCGCTCCTCAGGTGGGTCCAGGATGGCTGTCTGAAATGTCTGGGAAAAAGAGTCCCCTTACTAAACAAACATCCATCATGGCCACTGATCTTTAGATTGGGCTTATGGGTATTTCCATATCATCCCCAAGTGCCCTCTCTGTTCCTGTCCTTTGGAGAGGGCAATAGCTCAATGGAAAAATAGGTATTAGATCGCTGTGAAAATTTCAGAGTAACTACTTAAAATGCTTTTGGGGTTCTTGACCAATCTGTGAAGCAAGGCCTCTTTTGTTGTGGGGCTTTTTGGCTTAGAAGATGCTGTAGTAGAGAAAATCAGGTTCTATTTTTAAGCAATCAGCAGAGATAAATATTGTACAGACATGTGCAAAGATTACAGGGACAGACTGGCCAAAGAACACTCTAGGGTCTCCAAGAGGTTTGTCCTTCTGTCATTGTGTCTTTAGGGCCAGGTGTGATTATGAAGCTAATCCCAAAGATGTGGGGATGGGAATGGGGGTGGGTAAGAGGGGTAAATGCTGCCATTAGAGTGGGGGCCGGAACATTATGAGTGCTCAATAAACATGAATGAGAGTGGTAGAGGTGGTGACGTCATTGTGAGCTCAAGAATGAATGTGACTCTTAAGTCAATCAGATATGTAACCGAATTAATCTGAACCAGTCAAAAGCCTTTGTAGTTGAGCAGGAACGGACTATAAAAATATACAGATCAGACATCCCAGGAGGCCCCTATGCCAATCAACCCACTATCCCAAAATGTCTGAAGTGAGTAGTGTTGTGAGGGATAGAGGTTCTGTCTCTGTGAAACACCAGAGGGTACACAATGCCTTTTCACCAGCTCCTTGGAATCACCCTCTTAATTTTTTCTTCCGATGCTTTGGAGTGTCAGGAATTAAAGAGGTTATACTCTCTGTTTAACCCCTTGACATCTTTATGTCGGGAGAGCCCAAAACACTAGGAGGGCTGGAATATCCCTGCCCATATATCCACGTGCACAACTTGGCCTCTTCTTACATACCCATGACATATAAAGGGTTTCACTGCAGGAGGGAAATCCAACATTTCCCTCCATGAAAATCCTGACTGCAAAGGTAAGAGGTATTTACAACCTCAATAAGCTCTGGGTCTCTTAAGGCCCCTCAACTCCTTACCTCTTTGGTGTTATCCTATCTGACGTATCTGGTTATTTGGTTCTCAGCTCTTGACCTCATGGAGATGCCGACCCTCTTCCTTCACCCATTTTCAGGAATTATGCTGGCTCCCTCATATCCTTCTCTCCCTCAACACACCCTATGTTCTCTGGCTTCCCTGGCTCCTGGAATTGCTTCCAGTTTTCAAAGATATTGAGAAAAATGACTATGCTTAGAGAAGCAGAGAAGCCAGAGCCCAGCAACTAAGCAGTATGTGGAGTCAGAAAAACCCTAAGCAGCATCTGTAATGAACTTGATTTATTGTTAGAGTTGAAGGCGGCTCTGTTACAGCAGCTGGGAACTAGAGCAGGGGAGTGTGGGGAGAAGCAGAGCACAGCAGCATGGGTTGGGTGGGAGCTAGGAAGGACACAGGCGGGCTCGTTTTGGTTTCCACACAGTCATTTGGCAGAGAAGCTGAGTCCTGACGAGTGTCTGGATTCCTCAGTCCATCAGTAGTCTGGCAAGGCTGCTCATTGGCTTGCTTGGGGTGAGGTCCTCTCCTGAGATGGTATTTTCAGCCTGTTTTCATCTCACTCAGTAGGAGTTAAGCTTTTTAGCTCAGCTCCTCTCCCTTTCCTTCCTCCCTCTCCTTCCCCCCAAGTCCTCTGGCATGACCTCCACCTCCCAGATCCTCTCTAAGAGTATGTATGGGGCTGAAAAGGCAGCCAGCGTTCCCATATCAGCTGCAGGATGGCATAGTGGAATGTTGGGGGAGTCACACATTGCTGGGTTGTCAAATGTTGGGATATGAGGCAGTGGCTTATTTTTAACCCATTACACACCAGGCCACAGTAGATGACCACATGCAGAAAAGCCAAGCAGGGGATGAGAAGGGATCAGGATCATTGGAATGGGTAGGTGAAAACTTCAAAAGGTCAGGGAGCTTGGAAAATTCTGGGTTTGGAGCTGGGCTCTCCGTGCCCCATTGTGCTGCCCAGTAGGCCTGGTCTGAGCACAGCCCTGGGATGTGAATGGTATGAAGCAGGGACTGGGAGGATAAGCTTTCTTCTCTCACCAGTCTGTTGGTCAAGTGCTTCAAGTTTTGGGTTGAGACATTCAGATACGGAGGGAAGCAGTGGGACAGTGTAGCAGCAGTGTACCCCAGACCTCTGCTGGATCCCAGACCCTGGTGGGTAAGGGGATGGGAGGTGAAGGGTGCAAGTCTAGGCATCTCACTGACAGTATCCTTCCCCCAGGTCACATAAGTTACTATTGGAAATCCTTGGGATGCTAAATAAATAGATAAAGAGGTCCCTGGGGTTGCGGATATGATCTCCTTCCGTGAGGGAGGATGTTGCACTCTCAGACTCATCCTTACTCCCCATGCAATACCAGCATTTGGCAGTGCTAGGAGAGGTGTCACTCCAGAGTTCTCAGGCATCAGATGACACCCTATCCTAATTTGTACCCTCTCCCTATCCTGTTACCTTTGGTTTTGAGACTCCTCTCAAGTATGGATGAGGGGAAGGGACAACCCCTCCCATTTAGCCCAGCCCAAATTCCCACAAGACATCCTGTCCCCCACCTTCTCCTTCCCCAGCTCCCATGTCCCCAAACCCCAAGGACTCAGCAGTAGCCATTCTCTAAGGGAGCTGGGGGAGCAGATCCTTGGGGAAGGGAGAGTGGTTTTTTTCAGAACTCAATCTTGCAGGCTGGGAAGGACTCATCCTGCATGACCACAGTGCTGCTGCTGGCCAGGACCAGGACGTTCAGTTGCTGCTGCTGCTCATGAGTCTGCTGGTACCACTCACGAGTTACCTCCGTGTCATGAGTAGGGATCAAAGTCACCTAGGAGGGAGATAAGACATGCCTGATGTGAGAATGTGAAGGGAGCATATGTGAGGGGGATGGGATACCTGAAGGTCCAGGAAATAGTCCCACTGCCCATAGAAAGGGCTCAGTCCTTTTATGAATATAGACTGTGTCCCACTATTGCCTCTGAGTAAGCTTTGACCATACTACCTCCTTGGCATCCCTTGTCACTCACCTGAAGATTCTCCCCCCATTGGGCCTTGCCCTCCAGCAGGGCATCCAGCACAGCCCGGCTTGGCTCGCCATTGGCAGGGTCATTTCCACTGACCACATAGTAGGATGCACGCACTCGTCGGAAGAAGTCAAGATCAGCAGTCTTGCCACTGCAATGATTCGGGATGTAGGCGAGATCCACATATACAGGGGGACCAGAGCCACCCTTGGAACTCAAGGCCACTGTAGAGACAAGCCAGGACTCATTGTAGAGGGAAAGTAGACTGCTTTTGGCAACCTTCTCCTTCTTTCCCTTCCTCCCACTCCTGGAGCCTTAGACCAGCCGCACCCAGCCCCAATCCACAATCTCTCCTGTTCACATCATACTTACTTGGTCCTGCTTTGAGTCCGTTGACCAGGCCTTTGGACATGGGGCTGTGTCCATCCTTTTCGTCTGCTGGGGTGACCTGGCTTGGAGTGCTACGTGGCCGGGGTGGAACCCGGGATGCTCGATCTGCAGGCCCTTTACCAGGGGTGGGTGAGCGTTTTCCCCGAAGATCCAGACGCCGTGCAGGAGATGCTGGCTTGGCCCGGCCTGGGGCCCTGCGCCCTACTCTCCCCTGTGCCTTCTCCTTTTCCCGTAGCCTCTCTACCCTTCCAGACTCTGAGCTGAGCCCTTCAGGATCAGCCATGCACACATCAGGACGGGGAGGGCATGGGCGGGGGTCTGGCTGAGGGAGTGGCGGTGGGTCATGGCCAGGCCTGGGATGGTGCATTCCACTGACCCCCCCAGCTTTGTCCACAGGCAGGAAGTCCCCATCTTCATCTGAGTCGAGGGCTGCCTCAGCTGTGATGGATGGACACTCCTCAGTTTCTGGTGGGACGTCAGAATCTGACTGTGAGGAACCTGAGTCGCTGACTGACGTCGGGGGTGTCTCATCTGCCACAGGACATGGACCCCCTGTGGCCCCAGGGCCCCCTGCCCGGCGCCTCCCCGCTCTCCCTACCAGCTGAGCTTCCTCAGTTGAGAGGTCACTGTCATTTGTGGATTGGGGCAGAGGTGGGTTCAGGAAGGATGGGGAGAGCTCCCCACAGTGGGGCCGGGGCTCAGAGGCACATCCCTGGGGCCCAGCCTCCATCTTAGGGGAGCCACTTCTAGATGGGCCACCAGAGGTCCCTCCAGGACACAGTGGCTGCTCAGGGGAGAGCAGACTATCAGGCCTGGAGCTCCTCTCAGCTCCCTCTGGCCAGGCCCCACGTTCCCAGGCAGGGCAGCCCTCAGCCTCTTTTTTCTCATCCTTGGCAGGGGCAAGGCCTGGGGGGTTGGGGCTGGTTTCAGTCGGACCATTGGTGGCATAATCTCCAGAGAGATCCTGGAAGGAGTTTGGCTTCTTGGTGGCTGCCACTGAGCACTCCAGGCGGCAGGGCAGGGAGCCATCAAACTTGTCTCCAGGCAAGTTTGGAGCTGGAGCTGGAGCTGGAGCCAAGTCCAGTGAAGCTGGAGGTGCTGGACTCAAAGGAGTAAGGTCCCAAAGGCTGTGGGCAGTTGCTTCCATTCCTGGGACCAGCTCTACAGACACCTGTTCTGCAGCCTCCAGGCCGGGAGGGAAGCGCTCGGCCACACTTGAAATCACAGGTGTGGTGGCTTCAGAGGAGGAGCCTTCAGACAGGGCTGGTGAGGCAGGTCGTGGCAGACTAGAGAGGAGAGGGGCCCCAGGAGAGCTGGGTGAGGGGAGCTGGGGCAGTGAGGAGTCCAGGCTGGGGGCCTTGGTCACTTCTAGGTACTCATCATGCCGGGCTCTGGTGGGGGGCCCTGGAGCCAGAGCCAGAGCTCGGTCCCCAGAGAAGGCAAGGGAGCCACAGGGTGCCGAGCGTGGCTCAGCTGGAGAGGGCAGCTGAGGAGGAGCTGGCTGCAGTGAGGAGAAACCAAAGGCTGAAGCAGGGAAGTCCAGGCTGGGTGGGGCAGGACCCTGATGTGAGTTTGAGGAAGGACTGGTACATGCCTCATGTTCAGGCCACAGTTTAGGGAGCCCCGCAGGGATGGGGTGGGGGGGACTTGGGGACTGGGCCTCTTTCTCTGGCTGCTCCAGAGCCCCCTTCTCTAGCTCTGAGTCACTAGTGCTGTCATCCCAGTGACTCTGGCCTGATTCCTTGGGGGATGGGCTTTTCCTATCTGGGCTACAGCTCAGGAGGTTACCATTAATATGGGGGCTTGGGCCTTTACTCAGGGGGACAGGAGCACGGGGGGGTAACGCAGGGGGGGTGAGGCTGGGCTCCACACTTGGCCCTGCATCAGGCACCTGCCTAGGTGGTACAGTGGGTCCCGCCAGAGCTGCGTAGCTGAAAGATGGGGTGTCGAACTGGAGGTTCTTGGGTGAAGCAGGAGATGAAAGTTCCTTCTCTGCTGATGTGTTTCGGCCAGCAGCCTCCTCCTTGGTTGAGATGTGTGGGGGCCAATCCCCAGCTGCTCCAAGAGGAGGTTCCCTAGTGGGGCACGCAGGGGCGAGCCCAGTAAGCATCACCTGCTCGTAGATATCCGCGTACTGAAAGCTTCTCTCATCAGGATAGGGCGTGGGCTCTCTCTGCTCTGGCTCTGTCTGCTCAGGCCCCTTGGTAGCATGGCTCTTGCTGGCCTCTGGGACCTTTGAGCTGCAGGGGCTGCTGTGAGGAGCCCTGGCCTGATCTTCTTCTTCTCCTTGCCCTTCAGCCTTGCGGTAGTCCTTCCCAAGGGGGGAGTATGGCCCACCTTCCAATTCAGCTGCCCCCTCCTGCACTGCAGCCACCACACTGTCATACTCGGCAGTGCCCCAGGAGAAGGGTGCAGGAGTGCGTGGCTCAGGGACAGGGGTTGGGGGAGCTGGCGCTGGGGAGAGAGGTGCAGGTGGCAGGGGTCTGTCCTTGGGCACCCACGGTGGGATCTCAGCCAGCCATGAGTGGGTAGTGGGTTCTTTCTTTACAGGTGGCATTTTCTTAGGCTCTGAGACAGGGGTCTCTGGTCCTGAGGCCAGAGGAACCCTCTGTCCAACCATTTCAGGTGGGGAAGCTGGAGGAGAGATGATCTCAAAAGGGGAGCGGGTAAGCTTGTCTTCTTCCTCTGGTGGCAGCCCAACTGGTGACTCAGCAAGCCACCGCTCTACCTCCAGCCCTTTCTGCGATGAGGGATCCTGGAAACCCTTGAAGTCTGAGGCCCATGGGCTCTGGGGCATATGCTCCAAGGGGGGCACGTCTTGCTCATCATCTGGCCCCTCATCGAGGAAAGTGCTCTCCCGCTCCTCTGTGTACCGTGGCTGGGCCCCCTGGCCATCCAGCTCATGCGGGAACCAGATCTTCCGCTCACAGCTCAGCTCCCTCCAGTATGTGTCCTGTTCCAGGGCTACATCCTCTCTGCCCCTCCAGTACCTGTCCTCCTGATCAGATGATGTGTCCTCCCATGTCCGGGCAAATTCTTTCTGTTCTCCACCTGGCTCCCCTCCGGTTGAAGATGTCTCTCTCCACTCCTGGACTACATCCTGCTCCTTCCAGTATTTCTTTTCCAGCTCTAGGGCCTGGTCCTCCTGCACTGGGCTCTCTGCCCGCCCCAGAGCTTTGGACTTTTCCAGCAGAGCTTCTTCCTTCTGTTTCACAGCTTCAACTTTTTCTGAAGATTTTTCCTCTAGAATCTTCTCCTTTGGTTTCATGGTTTTCTCCTGCATTGGGCTCCCCTGATCTTGAGTTTTGTCCTCTTCCAGAGCCTTATCTTTTTGTTTAAGAGCCTTACTGTTTTGTTCCAGGTCTTCATCCTTCTGTCCTAAAGCCCAGTATTTTTGTTCTAAGGCCTGATACTTCTTTTCCAAGGCTTTGTCCTTCTGTTCCTGATCTTTGACCCTCTGTTCAGGGATCTTGTCTGTCTGTTCTAAGGCCTTGCCCTTTAGTTCAAAGACCTTGTCCTCTGGAACTTTGTCTTTTGGTTCTAAGTCTCTATCTTTTTGTTCTAAATCTTTGTCTTTTGGTTCTATGGTCTTGTCTTTCCTTTCCAGGGCTGAGTCCCTATGACCTAAGTCTTTGACTTTTTCTTCTAAAGCCTTATCCTGCTTTTCCATAACCTTGTTCTTTTCTTCCAGAGCCTCACTTTTCTGATTGATGGCTATATCCTTCTGCTCCAGAGTTTTGCCCTTCTGCTGTACGACTTCATCCCTTGGGTCGGGTCCCTTGTCCTTCTTCTCTGGGGTTCTGTCTTTCAACTCTGGAACTTGACCTTCCCACTTCATGGCAATGTCTTCCATGGCAAGGCTTGGCAAAGACTCGGGACTCTTGGTGAGGGAACTATCAGGTGTTAGAATGTGTTCGCCAGGGCTTGTGATCACTTCAGGTGAGTGCTTCCCATTTCCCAGCGGTGTCGAGTGAGAAAAGGAGCTGGAAGGTAATTTCCCATCAGGGCTCTCATCTGTGATGTCTGTCTGTGCGGAGTATCCAGTACTCCCTTGTGTGGGAGGAGACACTGTGGCTGCACGGGGTCCTGGAATAGACACAGCGGCTAAGTGCTGAGAAGTGTCCTCAGCCTGCATCAGAGGCCCCTTTTCTTCCTTTCCAAGGCTTAGTTCCCCAAACTGGAGAGTGCCAAGATTTTCTGGAGACAGCTGCTTAGAAGAGATATCCAGAGAGGTCTCCTTGCTGGGACTCTCTTCTGAGAAGGAAAGTGACCGGGTGTCTTCTGGAGATACCTGTGGCCAAAGGTCTTTGTGTAAGTGCTGCTCTGTTAGGCCATAAGGAGACCTGGGTGCTTCCTGGTTGGCAATGTCTGGAGAGACCACGCTGAGGACAGAGAGGGAATCTGCATCATCAGGGGAGAGGCTTTGGTCAGGAAATTGGAGCCTCTCATCTTTCTGAGGTTCACCAGGTGCTTGGAGTGATGTCTTCAAATCTTTCAGAAGGGCTTCTGTTCCCAGAATTGTGCCTGTGGGCTCTCGTGCCCCCACAGTCTCAAAGACCATTGCTTTATCCTGTTCTGGCAATAGTTGGATAGTGTAGCCTGTATGTTCCCCAGCAATGCTGATGGCTGCTTCCTGAGCTTGGGGGCTCCTGGGAGGAAGCACCTTTTCTCTCTCCTCTAGCGTGTCTTCTTTAGGCCCTGGCTTGATTGTCTCCTTTACAGCATCTTCCTTGCCTACACCTGGTGTGTGCCTCATGTCTCCCCAGGAGCCTGCTTCCGGAAAGTCTTGGGGCTCAGACTTTTCTTCCACTGGGGACTGATGAAAGGGTGTGTGGGTAGCGCTGGGTGGACCAGATGGTGGAGGAGAGGCCATCTTCACTGTGCTGTCATCTGGACTGAGGCAGCGCTCCTCCAATTCTCCGAGGGCTGGTTCCCCTGGATATAGGGTGTGTCCAGGAGCACCAAACATTGGGACTCCATATTGACTGTGAAGTTTCTCAGATATCTGTACATTTGTGGTCTCCAATTCCTTTTCCACTGCTCTTTCTCCAGGCAAGCCCCTCCCTGCAATCTCTCCTCTCTTCTCTGACTCTCCAGTCACAGAGAAATCCTCACAAGGTGGTGACTTAAAGCCCTTGTCTTCTTCCAGTGAGGAGGTGGGTGAGATGGTACCAGCTGATGGCACATAGTCCAAGCCCTGAGTGGCTTCAGTGCGGGATGACGGGATGCTTGTGACTGTGTCAAGCAGGAGGGAACTCTTGCCTGTCTCCTCTGTCTGGGGAGCTGTGAGTGAAGCCACAGACTGGTCCTCAGCCACAGATGTGGCAAAGGAAGAAAGCTTGTCACACTCAGTGATTGAGGTAGCTGAGGACACGTGCTCCTCTTCAGCCAAAGGGGCAGCCACCATGTTGGGGGGGTAGGTGAGTTCAGTCTCTGGTGCTCCATAGCTTTTGCTGGAGGCAACAGGAACAACACTGTCTGCAGGCTGACTAACCTCGAAGGGGCCAGGAGCTTCAGGCCCAGGGAGATCATATGCATTTGTAGGAAATCTAGGTGGAGCTGGGCGCTCCTCCGGCTCATCGTGGATCTCCTCATCTGAGATGGTCTGCTCCGTCTCTGAGTAACCAGGGATTGTCTCATCCTGGATGTAAGAGACATGCTCAGTGGCTCCTGCAGGTGTGGTCAAGTTGCTTAGGAACGATGAGGTCTCCTTCTCAGGAGCCTTGCCGTGGAGTCCCAGTTCCCGGCCCCCAAGAGCCTCCCTGAACCTTGGAGTTACCTTCAAAGCTTCCTGCATGTGTTTTTGGTAAAAACCCTCAGCCTTTGTCTCTTCCTCTTCCTCATCCTCTGAAGGGTGTAATTCCTCCATTTCTTCTAATTCAGCCTTCTCTATCACATCCTCCTTTACCTCAGATTCACTTTCCTCTCTGGCTTCTGTTCTATCAGGGAGCCTTTCTGCTTCCTTCTGCTTCGTTTCTTCCCAGGTGTCTTTCTCTGTCTCTGTTTCAGCCCCAAAGTTTGCGCTTCTATCCTTGCTGCCTTGTTCGTCAGGGATGTTTGGGACAACCTCTTTCTCTTTTATCACAGGCTCTTCTTGTTCCAGCCCTGGGACAGAGGGTAATGTCCCCTGGGCAGCTGTGCTTGCGAGTCCCTCCTGTGCAGTGTCTGCAAGGAGAGGTTTCTCTCCTAGTCCTATGTCCCTTTGTTCAGCCAGTAACCTCCTCTCCTCACACTTCATCTCCTCAAAGTCCTGTGTGAGGTCCTCTGGTGAAGACAGGGCCAGCTCCCTGTGCCCACTGACTGTTGGAAGTGGTACAGCCCCCTTCTGGGCTGGGGGTGTCCGGGCCTCAGAAGACAGCTCCTTCTCTCCACGGGAAGCCCGGCTCTTGTCCATCTTGACTCTGCCAGGAGCCTTGGCTTTATAGAGGGTCTTACGTACCTCAGGGGTAAAGGGCTTCAGGTCTGGCTTAGAAATCTTCTTGACCTCAGGTTTGATATCTTTCCTCTTCTCCTCCTTCTTGGCATCCTTCTTCTCCTCCTTCCTTCCTTCATCTTTCTTGAGCTCCTTCCTCTCCTTCTTGATCTCCTTTTTCTCTTTGTCCTTTTTCTCTTCCAGCTTTGATATTTTTTCTTTCAGGTGCTTCTTCCCCACCTTGTCTTTGATCAGCTTTCGCTTCTCTGCCTTTAATACCTCGCTCGACTCTGTCCGCACCCTTTCAGGTTTGGCAGGCTTCTCTGGGGGCTTCTCGGATGATTCCTTTACCTTCTTCTCTGTCTTGGCTAACTCCTTGGCGAGTTCTGAGCGGGCCTCCTTGGCTCCCTCTTCAGCCACTTCCTCCCGTTTGGCCAGCTTGCTCACTGCTGTCTTAGTAGTGGCCTTGAGGCTCTCCTTGCTGTCAGCCCGCTGTTTTATTTTGCTGGGTTTGAGGTTGGCAGGCACAGCCCCAGCAGCCAGGTCCTTTTGCGTGGCCACAGGGTAGCGTAGGAAGTCCAGGTGCCGAAGCTTTTCCAGGCCCTCCAAAATCTTGTTCTGGGGAGCATTTCCTGGAAAAAGCACACGCACAATCTTCTCAGTGGGGTTGGCTGGCAGCCAGACCACCAGAGCGGTGATAGAGGTCAGGTAGGGCACCGAGATCTCAGCCTCTTTTCCATTAGACAGCACAATGCCTGTCTTAGCTTTGCTATTGCCTGCCCACTTCTGCATAAGGAACTGCATCTCCTTGCTGTCCTTGACAGGGTTGAGGACGTACATGTCCAGCCGGCCCACGCCCATCTTGTGGAAGAGGGTCAGAGGCTCAATGGTGTTGCTGACCACACGGTACAGAGGCTCAGCCTGGATGCCCAGGCGGTTTAGGTGCTGCAGAGTGAGGCAGGCCTCCTCAATGCTGCGCTTGGCCTTCCGGGAGGCATCAGGCAGCCGCAGCTTATCCGGCACATTGAAGAAGACAACTCCAAGCTCAGGGGAGATGAGGTTCTTCACCCAGTCACTGTAGCTGCTGGAGCCCTGAGACTGCTCCTCCTCCAGTTCTGCCACTTTGCGCTGCAGGAGGCCATTGATGCCTGGCAGGTTGTCTGCCCCGATGTGTGTGAGCAGCACCGAGTCAATGCGGTCCAGGTGCCGCACCAGCTTCCAGAAGCAGGACTTGCGATCGGAGCCACCATCCACCAGGATATTGAAACCGTTAACGGCAAAAAGGGCAGAGTCCCCGCGGCCGCCAGGGAAGATGTAGCAGCAAGGTTTGGAGAGCTTGAGGAAGCCCCCTGAGGTAGGGGGCTCTAGCAGGTCAAAGGGGGATGGCACATCCACGGTCTCAGAGACATACTCGGAGAACTCAGCCACACCATCCATGGTGGGCAGCGTGGGCTCAGGGTTTAGCCGGAGATGCAGGGTCTCTTGGGAACTGGATAGTCCCAGATGGCTCCAATCACCCTCCCCTAAGCAGGATACGGTGAGGAAGGCCTGGATCCCAGGGTCTCTATTGCTGAGCAATTGGGCAATCTAGAGTAATGGGAGATAGAAGGCTGATCAGGTCACTGGGGTTGACACAGATTCAGTCTGCTAATCTCCACCACTCTCCAGGTGATCTCCTACCTTTCTGACAGGACCACGGATGATCATGCACTGAGATTTTCCTTCCCCACAGCTCTAGTCCTATCCCATATTCTGTTCCTCCCAGGCATGCAGGCTTGGGACATACCTCTGGGTTGTGAAGAACCTGGATAAAGTTTTGATAGGAGTAGGTACCACTCTGTAGGATGAGGTCCCCCCCTGGCTCTAAACTTTGCCCACTCAGGATCAGTAGTTTGTGAGCTGACGGGCTGCTAAGTAGGTGGTGAACCTAGAATGGAAGGAGGAGAGTGGTCACAGATGTAGGAAACCCAGGGAAGGGCGCTGGATGTTCCTGGTTTCCGCTCAGTGCTACAGGGACATGCTCCCCACTGGCAGCCCCACAGCACCTCCAAAGTGGAGCTGGAGATTGTAAGGCAGCTTACATGGCAGAGAAAGGATGATTCAAAGCCAAGTCCCGGAATTCTTGGCCTTACAGCAGTAGCACTGGCAAGGGTGAGTTACAGCACTTTCCAACCAGGCCCTCGTGGCGAGGCACAGGCCCCCGCCTTACCTCAGAGCTGATGCTGTCAGCACTCGGGTTCACCAGGATAACGGTCTCTAGGATTTCACTCTGGTGGCAGAGGGTCCTCTGGCCTGAGGGAGAGATGCAGGGATTTGTATTGAACAGAGCGGGTATAGATTAAAATAGAGAGGCCTTGTGCTGGGCAGGAGAGAAAAGAAGGCACTATCAGAGAAAGGGAAGCCTGGCTATCCCTAGATCCTGCCACTTTGGATACTGCTGAGTAAAGTCAAGGGACTGGCTCCTCTAGCCCTTCCCTTCCAGGCTTTCCTCCTACCCTCTTCCACACAGTCCATCTTCTCTCTCCCTTCATCTGCCACACCCTCCGCCTGGAACTCCCGCCTCAGACTGCCCTGTTGACAAGAAGCTTTTGTCCCTCTAGAGCACTAAGCTCCTGGTGCTGCCTGGGGATGGGGGGAGGAGGGATGGGCTCAGCTGGAGGGAGGACTCCTGGGACATGATCCTCAGCTCCCTTCTCTCCAGCAGGGTCTGCCTCGGGTTTTCGTGCCAGCAGAGTGCCTGGAAATAAGGAAATGGGTGCTTCTGTGCAGTGTCTTAGACTCGCCATCCTCCTTTCCAACACCCATCCAAGGCTAGAATTTCCATTCCAAAAGACTGGAGAGAAGTCAGCACTATGGGAGATAGAAGGCTGATAGGGCTCTAGCCCTGGTGTTGGCTCAGTGTTTGAGGGTTGACTCATGAATAGGAGGTCACAGTTTCAATTCCTGGTCAGGGCACATGTCTGGGTTGAGGGTTCAATCCCTGGTGGGGGTGTTCAGGAGGCAACTGACCAATGGTTCTCTCTTATCATTGATGTTTCTATCTCTCTCTCTCTCCCTCTCCCTTCCTCTCTGAAATATATATAAAAAATATATATATATATATATTTTTAAAGAAATACGGCCCTAGCTGGTTTGGCTCAGTGGATAGAGCATCAGCCTGCAGACTGAAGGGTCCCAGGTTCAATTCCAATCAAGGGCACATGCCTGGGTTGCAGGCTAGATCCCCAGTAGGGGGCATGCAGGAGGCAGCCAATCAATGATTCTCTTTCATCATTGATGTTTCTTTCTCTCCCTCTTATTTTCTCTCTAAAATCAATAAAAATATATTTTTTAAAAAAAGAAAAGAAAAAGAAATAGGGCTCTAACTTCTTGTTCTCTAACTTCTTGTTCTGTTCTCAGGTTCCTCAGACATGCATCCAATCATATTGTTCCCACCTCACCTTCTTGGCCCCCTGCTCCAGAGAGGCCGGGCTCACTACCCTATAGCCCATCCCTTGGGAACGGTTTCTCCTCTCATCCTTGCCCCTCTCCTAGGAGAGCTTCTGCCAAGGAGAGGGGAGTTAGTGGTTCACAAACAGGAAAAAAGGGAGGAAAGCCCGAGTATTCCCCGGCCATGGCGAAAGGTAAGACACCTTCAAATCCCTGTCTACTTCCGTTCTCCAGGCTCACGTGAGACACCACGCAACGTATCAAAGAACGTGTCTGCCGTGCCCTGCTCCTGCCCTTGCCAGTGGCAGCACACGGTGGTTACCTATGGAGAGGTGAAGAGAGGGCCTGGGGAGTGGGCTGTCGGGAGGATATTTTGTGAGGGATCATAATCTTCTACTAGATTCTCTTCTGTGACTTGGCTGTTTCTTCTTTCTGGGGCTCCGGACAAGAGGGGCCTGGGGCCGGGGCCTTTGCTGTGGAAGACCCTGGGTGCCAGGATCCGGCAGATCCGGCAGATCTGGCAGAAGGGGGCTGCAGTTGCAGCTGCAGGGGAAGTTAACTACGGAGGGAGGGAGGGTCTCACAAGATCAACCCCATACAGGGCGGGTGGGGCCCAAGAGGAGTTGAGGGTTCTCTTTTATTCACTTGGGAACTGAGGGAAGCTTTGAGGTCAGTTCAGAGGAAGAGAGGGGCAGGGCTGGGGCAGGTGAGGAATATCATGGTTCAGGAAACAACTGGTCCTAGGCTAGCTCCAAGTAGTTTAGATTTAAAAGGGTAGTTCTCCCCCCCACCTCCCCCCCACACACACCACAAGGGTGCACATTTGAGCTAGGAAACTCAGAAAAAGAAATCTCTGTGGTATAGACTGATTTGCTTCCTGGCTATCAGTCCCCCTCCCAATCTATCATTCCTGGCAGTCCCCTGTTTATACCCACTAGCCTTCTCTGATTCCAGATCCTGTGCTGGCGCAAGGCCCCTCTCCCTCACCCAAGTGCCCTCCAGTTCTGACGGGCAACTGTGGTCTGCATCCCGGCCGCTCCTTTGCAGGCCGGGAGCCAACGCTGTTTCCTCTTCTGCTCCCCTAGCAATCCCCCTCCAGGGAACGGGCTTGTTTTTCCCTTTTCTCTGGAGAGGCCTTCTTGTGAGTCAGGGTCACTTCGGTTGGCCAGTGACGGGGCGAGGGTGGGCGGATGCTGAGGCTGAGCGGCGGGAGGGCAGGTGTCTCCGCAGCGGGGCCGCGGGGAGGGGAGGGGAGGGCAGGGGAGGGGAGGCGCGGGCAGCTGCAGTTTGCCGCAGTGTGTGAGTGTGTGCGAGTGTGCGCGCTGAGCTCAGGCTCCAGCTCCGCCCCCACCCACCCCCGCCCCCACCCCCACCCCAGCATGACAAGTCATTTTCTTGGCTGCCTCCGCGTGGGGGGGGGGGGGGCTGTCGGAAGTGGGGTACGAAAAGAGGGAGAAGAAACGGGCTCCTCTGTTCCAGAGCCCCCATCTTGGGAAGAGAAGCAGAGGGGAGGTGGGGTGGGGGTGGGGCTGGGACTGGGAACCAGTGCGGATGACAGGCTGGGAATGCGGGCAGCTGCTCAGGCGGGAGTGCGCTCCATCTCCAGAGTGGCCTCTCGGATCCGGAGAGAGCCGGAAAGGGGGAGGGGGTCAGGGTCCCAATCTCAAGCTAGTCGCCGGGAAAGGGGTACGGGGAACCCGCCGCAAATAGGTCGATCCGTGAAGAGGCGCGCCAGCTCTCAATGACCCTTTCCTCCCTCCTTTTCCACGGTGTCCCCCCATCTTCCCTTAATAGGCAAAAACTCGCTGTCCTGCTCACCCCCGACATAGGAGCAGCTGAGCAATCCAGCAGCTGACACCCAGACACTCTCCCATTAGGTACATTCCCATAACATCCGCCTTCCCCTCAGATGCTTCTGCCCCTGACCAGCGCCCGGGCTGCCAGGCAGGGCCAGGACACCACCCTCTGCTGCTGCCGCCGGAGGCTGATGTCTCCCAGCCCAGCCCGGGAGGTGTCCTGTCACCGTCCTGGCCTCACTGGCCTCTACCTGGTTCTGGGTCCAGGCTGGCCTCAAAGCCAGTCATGTTCCGCTACCCCCATTCCCTCACACTGCCCACCCCACTGGACCAGCTCCAGACGCATCAGAGAAGCATGAACTCTCTTCCCGTTATCCCCATCCCACCTCCCCACCACAGCATCCCCCGTGCCCTTGCCCAGCCCTTCGGTTCTTACCCTGGGTGTGAGAGGGAGCCCCTCATGGAGGCTGAAGCTCCGGCCTCAGCCGGCAGCTTCAGGGAAGAGTCTGCGGCACTTGGGGTGGGAATGGGGGGGGGGCGGGGGCGCTAGATGGGGAGGGCGGTGCCAGGGCGGGGAAGAGGGGCTGGTCCATGACGAGGCACTGGAGACTTAACTGTTTCTGTGCCTTTACAGTGTCAGGGCTCCGGTGCCTCTCCATGGCTCTGGGGGTCTGAAGAGCTGTCCAGCAGCTCTAAGAGCCAGGGTGGTCTCCAATGGCCCACAGAACCCTTCTCCCCCAATCCTGCTCCGTCAGGAAATACTCTTTTAGCATCAGCCGAAAGACCAAAGCCCTGTGCTCCGACACACTGTGGGGGACAGAGGAGGTACGGGCTGTCTGCCCCGCCCCTTCTCTCAGGAACCATCTGCTGCCTCTCTCCTCAGACCCTGGGAGTGACCTTCAATCCCTGGAGGAACGGGAGACAAAGGGGCTGGGGGCCTGAAAGCACGGGGCAGGAGTGAGGGGACTGCTTGAGACGAAGGCTGGGGAGCAGAGTTGTGCTGAGCTCTGTCAGTGGCTTCTGAGCCACAGCTACAGAAACCAGGGGAGGGCAGAAATAGGAATCATTTTGGGTTGGAGGGTAGTTCGAAATTCTGGAGTGGACACGTGGTCCTAGACAATCTGGGGTGGGGCACAGGAACCCTGGGATCATGCAATTTTCTGCACTTGTCTATGTCTCTTTGATGTCTCTGTCGTATGCTATCTTAAGCCTTCTAATATTGGCTCTGTTTCCCTTCGTCTCTGCCTCTGTCTCAGATTTAGTGACATGCTTTAGGACTCAAAGGGAGGAACTGGAGATCTCTAGCACTCAGTTCCAACCTGGTGATGCTCATGCTCCCACAAGGCTTCCCCAGCCTTCTTCCTTTCCATCAGCCTTCCCTGGCCTGGCCAACTCCTAAAGCCTTCCTCACATTGACATCCACCCACTCACACACCCAGCACCAGCCCCACCCTTGCCCCAGGCTGCCAAGAATTGCTTTTGAAGGTCAGAGAAGCCAAAATAGTCTCTGCTCTCAGCATCCTCCATCCCCCCTAAACTGCAGCCAGAGTAGAGGAGGAGCTGAGTCACCAGTACTGGGGAGAGGGGGAAAAGGAGGAGGAATCTTTGCTCAGATCCGGGGATGCAAAGCAGCAGCATGGCAACAGCCCCATTTGGATAGCGGAAGCCATCTGCAGAGATACAGAACACAAATCAGGCTGAGTTCCGAGCATCACAAAAGAGAAACACATCCCTTCTGCAACTTCATGATTCTTATTTCCTCCCATCTCAAACCTTCTATCTTCTCTCTGCTTTCTAGGGCCCTCTAGGGTGGGCTAAGAGGGAAACTTGAGTAGACATTGGCTTGAGAACAAAATAACATTTCCCACCCCAGTGCAGAGCCCACCCTTATTCTCAGATGCTATCCCCAAGGACCACACCCTGGGCCTGGTTTCAGCTCACTGTGGAGTTTTTCCTCAGCCCTCACCCTCTGAACAGCCACCCACCACAACCAATCCTTCACCTGCTGTGTTCTGCTGCAATGAAATTGTGAGGTGCCTGAGCTCAGACACAAAGAGACATCCAAAGTCCTGGATTTGAGACCTGACTACTATTTTATTAATCATGCAATTAAATGTCAATTGGCCTCTCTGAAAGCTTGCTTTCACTACAAAGCGAGTACAACATTAGTACCACTCTCCAATAATGCTGTGAGGAGTGAATGGCACAGTAGATGAAAAAGTGCTTCATTCTTAGAATCCTAAACCTACAGTGTAGAAATACCACTGGAAGTCTCTCTTCTATAGAAGACTCATGAGCGGGCATCGAGGTCATCCTAAATCAGAATCTCAAACCAGACTAACTCCACAGAGTACCCTTCGTTCTCAGGTAAACCCAGAACTGGAAGTGCCTACAGGAAAGGGCTTCAAGTACCATCCATGTCCCTGCTCTCCCATGCTAGACAGCAATGCAACCCCCAGCTGTAGAGGACAATGACCTGCTCTACTAATTCAGAATGGCTTTCATTGGAGGTAACAGAACTAGCACTTTCAGTGGTAATGGAGAGTCAGACAGAAGACCTCCAAACTGGCCCTTCAGCCTGTGCATCTTAGAGTCCCAGAATACCAATCACGAATTATAAATTATGAAGTCCTCTCCCTTTCCTATAGGTGCCCGAGGGTAGAAGTATCAGAATGTTATTTAAGCCCAGTTTTTCACTGTCCTAACTGTTTCTGGGTTTGTTTGATAATGTTTAGAAGCCCCAGCTTTTTGCAGGGGTTAGAAAGGAAGGCTCCAAGTCACCATTGGAGACTGACTACCTAATACAAAATTCACCTAGGAAATCATTACTAGATTTGACCACTAGAAGGAGCTGGACCACTCCAGCTCAACTTCGGAGGGTCCCTCCTTTTCCCAGTGTGGAGGGTGTGGAGAGGGAGGTGGCTAGGAATGACTGTGCTCTCCCTGTCATTGTAGGGTACAGTTTTGTCCCCTTTTTAAGCATTTTGGCAGAGGGCTTACGCAGAGGTGAGAAGGATGGCAGTCCAGCCTCTGGGGTGGTCAGAAAGGATTAAGTCATAAGGTACTAGCATATCCCCTTGAGCCCATCCTAGCAGCCTGGTTCCCTTTGCCTCCCCATTAAAGGGAGGCTGAAGGGAGGGGCAGTGCCTGCAGCTGCTCTAGGCTGACTGTTGTTTGTGGGGACAGCTGAAAGAGGAGCCAGCAGGGGTGGGGCTGTGGCTGTCTTGAGCCTTGTGGGTTTTTCCAGGAAATTCTCTACTATTCTCGAGGGACATAAACCAGGCCACCAAAAAATAAAATAAATAAAATGTTCAAACCTAAAAAAATTCAGTAGGCTAAAGTAAGCCCTAGTCTTGGGTATATGGCCCTAACCCACCCCCACCTATCCCCCCCACCCCCCACCCCCGCCCCAGGACACCATGGTATAACTTTTCGATTGAAAAGATCTAGTTGGTGTTTATATATCAGTGCTTGTTTAGTGAGAGTAACTATGCATCTCTCTGTAAGCATATTTCCAAGCATCCTCGCATCTTAATTTAAAAAATGGCCAAGTATTTTGGTTTAAGTCCTGTACATTCATACATCATTCCAGAAAGCAGCCTAATCTTAAGTCTCTGTGGCCAAAAGGATGGGATTAGAGCATTCAGGGTAAATTACTAACATCCGCAGTTACTCCTCAAACTTCAGTTCAATCATTAATTTCATCTGTTATCATCCCCTATCCAATTTTGCACCAAAGCTCCTAGGAGTAATAGGTGGTAAAACTATTGATTTTCAATCATCCGTGCTAATGGAGGAAGCCATGACATGAGTAATTCTAAACAGAAGGCAGTCTCAAAACAGTGAGCGTCTAGCTTCACAGAAAGCAGTCACATCAGGAAAATGCCAGCCTCACATGTTTTAAATGCTGCACATATTCCTAGGATAATAAAGCGTTAGTCATATTCACCTTGTCTTCTCTCTCCGGAAGCATCTTCAGAGGAGTCAGTGATCAGAGAAATGACCAAAGATGTGGCAGTTAGCAGGAGGAGCGGGAAGAGAAGGGGACATGACTATGTACTATACTGAATAATTGAGAATAATCTACATAAGATATGAATTCAGTCATCGTATGCGGTAACTGTTGAGCTGGATGGATTTTTATAGTCCATAAAAACACTGGCTCATGGGTTGGTATGCCAACATTTACCAACAACGGGACCAGAATATTATTTTCTCAAATACCGACCCATTTCTCCCACCCAACAGAATGGGGAACCGCATGCTGTGCACTTTGGTCTCAAAGTCAAACCTCAAAGTAGCAATAAATCCAGGAGACCCTGCTTCCACTCTGGATTTGATGGTGCTCATCAGCCTTTTGTACCAGATTTCTGCTCTGCTCTGGAGATCTGTTGCCTGAACCAAAGGAGAAGCCAGAAACCCTGAAACCTGAAGAGTAGGCTGTGCAGTCTGAGGGAAGTTCTAAGCAAGGATCTCGAAGGCAAGTGGGGGATTCAAGGGTCTCTGTAAAGGGAGCAAGAGGCTGGGGTACACAGAGGGGGGAACACAAAAAGAGAGTGAATTTGTGCATGGAAGATGATCGGTCATTCATGAGAAGTACATTGTTTCCTTAGTGCATGTCAACAGCTGTCCATAAACCACCCTCAAGTAGAAATTACATTCTCCAGGCTTCTTCCACCCTCAGACCATCTCTCTGAGAAGTGTACTGGATATTCGGGAATAGTTAGGGAGCTTTACAACTTTCCCCTGAGGAATCCCTCCCTCCTCCCCCACCCAAATCTCCCACAAGGCCAGTTCTACCAGGGAGAGTGGATCTCTGCTCTTAAGTGAGCAACTCCCCCCTCCCCCCCAAGAACTGAGACAAATGCCACTAGTCCTAACCTTTGACCTCTGAAGAGAAGTGAGCTAGGTGCCGGGTAATGAAGAGTCTCAATTGTTGGTTCAAATCAAAGGATGATAAGTCAATGTTCCAGGAGAGAATCCCTGCGAGAGAAAAAGAAACAAAGAGCACTCCAGATCAGAGGGACTGGACTCCAGGGAGCACTTGCAGGCTCACAAGAGGGGTAAGGAGAGGGAGAGGAGAAGGACAGCTGCCATGATCAGTCACACTGATATCTTTAAGAAAGGTGGTTAGTGCCTGTCTGTCTCCCAGCCTTTCCTGGCCTTTGCCTGAGCCGGAGGCAGAGGAGCAGAGTTTAGGCTAAACTTGGTCATTAATGAGTTTGTATGTAGCAATTTTCTTGCAGAGTTGCCCGATTGTGATAGAAGTGACACCCAAGGGACTGTTCCTAGATGCCGGGGGGCTGCCTTCCCTGTCCTGATAGCTAAGTAGGATTCTGGACTCTCCTTCTGTTCCCACCTCCTTCCCTCCACCCCTCGGAGGCTTCCTTCCACCCGCAGGTGGCTCCGCAGCACTGCGCCACTGGCTGTCAACTAGGACTGAGAGCTTGTGGCCACAAAGGTCACTCTCTCAGGTTGGCCGCCCACACTGGGAGATTTGAGATTTGTCCGCAGCGTTCAGAAAGCACCCTGTGCCTGTTCAGGGATCCTAAAGAAGAAGCTAAGGTAGGGGCATGGAATCTTCAGGGGAAGGTGAGGACTTTCAGGACATCTGGACCGAGACACTGAGGGAGAGAGGGTGTGACCAGAGCGGACACAGGGGCTGCACAGAGCTAACCCGACTCAGGGAGACTGCGGAATGCCACGGGGTGTGCGGGAGGATGGGGAAGCAAGATGCTGGCAGGTGGGGAGGGCGAGTGACATGGAAGATGCAGGTGACAGGGGCTGATGATTCAGATTAACAGGGCGCGCGGATTTCAGGAATTGCACAGTAGGGATGGAGAATGCAGACGTACGCTCTGGGAGGTAAACGCAGCCGGCGGAGAAGCTCGGGATGGAGGAGGTCCCGAGCACAGCCAGGACAGCGGCTCACCTTGTTCAAGGTGGGCCCGCACGGCCCTCAGCTGACTCTCTGTACCGATATCGCCGATCACGATGAGCAACGAGTGTTTCCGCAGGTCCCAGCGTGCCGCCGCCACGGTGGCTCTGGCCTCGCACAGCGGCTCCGCGGGGTTTGGAGACAGCAGTGAGCTGGGGCTGGGGAGCCGCAGTCCGGGACTTGTCTCCATGGTAACGCCTCGAGGCCGCCAGGGCCCAGCCTCGGTCTCCATGGAAACTCCGTTTGACTGCTAGGCCGGCTGCGTCGGCCGCAGGGAGAGCGCGCGCCGTTCTTAAAGGCCGGCGGCAGAAGCCGCTCATTGGCTGCTGCCTGTCAGGAGGTGGAGCCCTGGCGCCGCAGGGGCCGGGCTAGTGCCCGGATGCTCCGGTTCTGCGGTCGCGCTGGGCCAGGGGCGGGGAGCTGGTGGCCGCCCCCTTCCTCTCGGGCTGGTTCTGCTGAGGGCGCTCCCACTCCGACTTGGGCCCGGGTGGAGGGATGAGTCGATTGCCCGAGTGGCGGAGGAAGAAGCTTCTAGTTAGGATGTCCCCCCTATACGTCCTGCCTGGCAATGCCGCGCCTCGCCCGGACCGAGGGAGCCATCTTGTCCCTCCGTCTCCGTTTTGTATCGCTCTCCATCTGTGTCGGTGTGTCTGTTCTCCTTGGCTGGCACGTTTCTTTTCGCGTTTTGTTTTGTTTGTTTGTCGTGTTGTCTGCGCCTGCCAGGGCCTTAGGCTCCATCCCCGGTGTCCCCGTCCTCCTGGCCCCAGGCCCCGGGAGCCTCGGGAAGGCTGCGCGGTCCGGGAGGGACAGCGTGACCTTCCGGCCCCGAGTCCCCGGGGAGCGTCCTTCCGAAGACAGCGGCTGGCCGGGCTCGGGCTGTGCCGAGGGGGGCTGGGGTGCCTGCGCTCAGGCTGCAGCCCCGAGGACAGGGGCGAAGCCCGGGGAGACCTTCCCGACCGCAGGTTCCGTGCGCGGCCCGGTGGGTGGGGCGCCTGGGGGTGGCCACTCTCCAGGGGTTCCAGGTGAACCCGAGGAGGGCGAGCCGCCCGCCGCCCGAGAACCAGGGATGGGGAGGACGGAGGAGGCTGCGCTGTCGACGACGGACGGGCGTCCTTGTAAACATGGTGTGTGCTGTGGTCTCCCCGCACCCGCCCCGCAGCGCGTCTCCACCGCCGACTCCGGCTTTTGGCAAACAGTAAACAGTTACAGACAGTGAACCGCTCGGTGCATGTAGGCGTCAGACGGAGAGCCCGTCTTTCGCCCCAGCACTCCAGCAGCATTTTGGGGTCCCGTTTGGGCCCCGTTGGGGAGATGGTCCTGGGTAGAAAGCAGCACATGACCTGATCCGGCGGGGCTGGCTGTGGGCGCATTGTGGTCACCGCCTCCCCGGAGGCCCCGGGCAGGAGCGGACAGTGTCTGCCTGTGAAGGACCCCACAGCCATCCTGCTCCCGAGCACGGAGCACGGAGCATGGCGCAGAACGGCCAGAGCATCCTGCAGTCCGCTTAGACATGGCCCCGCCTGAAGCGAATATAATACCGTGTGTCAGTTATAGCTCAGAAATTGGAGATGGCCTTGAAAATCCTTTTTGTGGCCGAGAGGGAGAAATAGGACTGGCAGAGCCCTGGCCGGTGTGGCTCAATCGGTCAGGCATTATTCAGTGCACGGAAAGGTCGATGCCCTTTGAGGGTACATGCCCCGGTTGCGGGCTCCATCGATGTTTCCCTCTCACATTGATGTTTCTCTCTCTCTCTCCCTCCATCTCTAAAAATCAAGTTTTTAAAATCTTAAAAAAATAAAGTACTGGCAGAACATCAGACGGTGGTGTTGCCTCGCCCTATATGACACATAAGACAGTGTTCTGCTACACCCCCGCCCCACCATTTGAAGATTCCAATCTGGTAAAGGTATGGAGAGAGGTGCAGGCCGCCTCCTCTGCAATCAGAAAAGAGTGCCAGAATAGGTTGTCGGGAGAGGAAGAGGACAGTTTCCATAGCAGCTGTAGAGATGAGGCCTTTAGCTAGTAGGGGCCTCAGTATAAGGGTCAGCAGCAGTTAACTACAAGCTCTGCTCTCATCCAGTCTGACAGGTTAGAGTCTGAGACAAGAGATCTGAATGGTATAGGGAAGGACCACACTGGTAGGGGCAGAAAGGCAGGCCTTCGATCTTCGGCGCTGCTAGAATTGGGTTTTAATTAGAGCTGCAAATTTAAACTCTGATAGTACTAACATTATATATATATCAAATGAGTATTCACCAGGCTCTTTTGCCAAAGGCAGACAATGTCATAGAAAGATTGGCTACAGGTATCTCTTAATTACCCCCACTCTCTCCTGGTTTAACAGCATCCCAGCCATTGGGTGATGACGCCAGTATCATCATAATATCAGAAAATATTTTCAGCCCTAGCTGGTTTTGCTCAGTGGGTAGAGCATCGGCCTGTGGATTGAAGGGTCCTGAGTTCAATTCCAGTCAAGGGTGCATGCCCAGGTTGCGGGCTTGATCCCCAGTGTGAGGCATACAGGAGGCAGCCAATTGATTCTTTCTCATCATTGATGTTTCTATCTCTCTCTCCCTCTCCCTTCCTCTCTGAAATCAATAAAAATAATTTTTTTTAAAAGAAAATATTTTCAAGTGTCAAATGGCACAAAGCACGAACAAAGTGCTCTAGAAAACTATGGAGTGTTAGCATCTATGCTTCAAAATTTTACAACTGAAGACAGAAAACACTGATGCACACGTGTATAAAGAAATACATATGTATGAATTACAACGTATATGAAAACTTATTGTGTGTTTAGGAATAGTGTGCTGTGGCAGGAACCTTGACGTCCTTCAAGGGCCCACCCGAGGGGACTCTTCGGAACATGTGATACGCATTACTGTGAGGCACATGCAGTAGTATGTAGTATAGAGTCCACTGTAGTGTTTGATTGTAACTGTTGACTCCTGGACTGCTCAGTTACGATTTCGGCGGGGAATTCTCCTATTCTAGTTTTTTCCATACTCTTGCCATGCAGCATTGGCAGATACAGTGGTTACAACCAATGCTTTTCAAACTATTTGTGATAAGGAATCCTTGAATTGTGGAAGGCGTCTCTAAGGATCCGCCACTAAAAGAAGAGGACATGCACAGGAAGGCAATGTGATAGGCTGGTTCCTTGGGCGTGCAATGGAGTGAGCACAAGGCAGAAGGTAGTATAAGCCTCACATGAAAGGTAATGGTAGCCTTGGCTAAGTTTAAGCTAGTTAGGTGATTCTCAGCCCCCGGACCTTCATCAGGTCATAATATACAGTGATAAATCACCCAGCAGGTGAATTAGGCACAGCTTAACAAAGTAGGAGGGGGAATAACAAGTGGATGTGGAGAAAAGAGAACCCTGGTACACTGTTGGTGGGAATGTAAGTTGGTGTAGCCACTATAGGAAATGGTATGGAGGTCCTCAAAAAATTAAAAAGTAGAACTACTGAATGATCCAGTTATTCCACTTTTGGATATTTACCCAAAGAAAATGAAAACACTAATTTGAAAAGATATATGCATTGTTGTGTTCATTGCAGCATTATTTACAATAGCTAAGATGTGGGAACAACCTAAGAGTCCATCCATAGATGAATGGATAAAGAAGATGTGCTATATCCTATGTACAATGGAATATTACTCAGCAATAAAAAATGAAAACCTTACCATTTGTGACAACATGAATGGAACTAGAAGGTATTATGCTAAGTAAAACAAGTCAGACAGAGAAAAATATGATTTCATTTATATGTGAAATCTAAAGAACAAATGAGGCCAAAACCGGTTTGGCTCAGTGGATAGAGCGTCGGCCTGCGGACTGAAAGGTCCCGGGTTCGATTCCGGTCAAGGACATGTACCTGGGTTGCGGGCACATCCCCAGTGGGAGGTGTGCAGGAGGCAGCTGATCGATGTTTCTCTCCCATCGATGTTTCTAACTCTCTCTCTCTCCCTTCCTCTCTGTAAAAAATCAATAAAATATATTTAAAAAAAATAAATAAAAATAAAAAACAAATGAGTAAAAAAAACTCATAGATTCAGAGAATAGATTGGTGATTATCAGAAGGGTAGGGGGTCCGGGAGGCGAAATGGATGAAGAGAGTCAATTGTATATTGATGAATGGTAACTAGATGTATTGTGGTGATCATTTTGTGTTTACAAAGATGGAATTGCTATTTTGTACACGTGAAACTAATATAATGTTATATATCAAAGTATGAGGGGCATCTCTAAATTTTTCTGGAAATAATTTCACATTTAAATTAAGTTATTGAAGTTGTCCTCATGAGAAAAATCAGAACTTTACTGAAATTAATTACACTCATCTTGGAATTATGTGTTGGCGGGAGAGGAGGGCAACATAATTCTTTCAATGCGGAGGGTCTTGATAGGACTTAGGCCAGCTCTGATAACTCATAAAGATATTGTCTCCTCCCTTCTAGACCCATGAATGTCATTAGTTTTTGGGGGGATCTGAGTATATATATATATATATATATATATAATTTTTTACAGAGAGGAAGGGAGAGGGATAGAGAGTTAGAAACATCGATGAGAGAGAAACATTGATCAGCTGCCTCCTCCACACCCCCTACTGGGGATGTGCCCGCAATCAAGGTACATGCCCTTGACCGAAATCAAACCTGGGACCCTTCAGTCCACAGGCCGATACTCTATCCACTGAGCCAAACTGGTTAGGGCAATCTGAGTTCCTTTGGTAGAATTCCAGCCTGCTCTGCTGGATTGCATGGTCTTATCAAATAAAATATCCAGAAGAGCTGTATGCAGCTCAGATTCCCACCCTGTACTCAGTTCTGCCTATAAAGCATTCTTTATACAGAAAGAGGAGTGTTAGATTACAGGATTGCTGTGTCAGAGGCTATCCTTGGCTTTTGGGCAAAATACTATGATCATAATGTATACCAGCAGCCATAAGGTCACCTCTTAGCAGGAACAGCTGGTTTTTATCTGCAAAGGCACTGAGTAAAATAACTTCTAAAAAGGCAGTGAGTAAAATAATCTCTAAAAAGGTTGAGATGGGGGAGAAGTCTGCATTTATTACTATGTCTGGCACACAGAGGAGGAATCTTTATTGGATAATTTTCTTAATTATTATTTGTTCACATTAAGTAATGGGAAGAACAAAGGCACTGGATTTACTACCCCCCCCCCCCCGCCCCCCAGCATCGCAAAGGACAATAAAGAAATTTCCCTTGCTCTGGCTGGCTCAGTTGATTGGAGTGTTGTCCTGATGTGCCAAGGTTGAGAGTCAATCTCAGGTTAGGACACATACAAGGGTCAACCAATGAATGCATAAATAAGTGGACCAACAAATTGGTGTTTCTCTCTCCTTCCTTCCCTCTCTTTCTCCCTCTCTTTTCCTCCCTCCCTCTCCCAATAAAGAAAGAGAAAAAAAAATTTCCCTTTTATCCTACCTCCCTCCTCACATTCTTCTTTCTAAGAAAGTGATTACTAAAAGTGAAAAAGAAACATTTATGGATACCATTTTCCCTTACCCATTCAATTTCTCTGTTAGATGGAAGTTAGTGTTTGGCTGTGGCCTCTGATTCCATCTTTTCCTTTATTCTGAACATAGCTGCCTCTTAGTGCAGGGATCACTAAAGCTTATAGTGAAGATCATGGTGATAAAGAGAATCTAAATCTAAGTGTATACCTTAGTTTTGAGGCCATGTCGGTGTGTGAATTAAATTTTGCATTTTTTCAAGGTATTCATAGAATAGAGTTATTTTTCCTTCAAGGAATGTTTGGGTTGAAGAAACATCACTTTATGAATGTTCCCTTTACAATATCACTAAATCACAAATACTTTTTCTCTTCCTTCTCATCAGTTCTTTCTTGAAGATTCTTCAGAACCTTTATAACATAACCTCTTGCAAATACCTTAATTCCTTTTTTTTTTTTGTTTTGTTAATCCTCACCAGAGGATATTTTTCCATTGATTTTTAGATAGTGGAAGGGAGAGACAGACAGAGAAACATTGACGTGAGAGAGATGTATACATTGGTTGCCTCCCACATGAGCCTGGACCAGGGCCAGGGATCAAACCTGCAACCATGGTACAGGCCCTTGTCCAGAATCAAACCTGGAACCCTTCAGTCCACAGGCTGACACTCTAACCGGCTAGGGCCTTTAACTCTTTTTTTTTTAAGTGTTTTTATTGATTTCAGAGAGAGGAAGGAAGGAGAGATAGAAACATAAATAATAAGAATCACCCATAGATTGCCTCCTGCACATCCCCTACTGGGATGAGTGCACAACCCAGGCAGATGCTCTGACCAGAAATCAAATGGTGACCTCCTGACTCATGGGTTGAGCTCAACCACTGAGCCATACCGGCTGGGCTTTATTAACTGTTTTATTCATTCAATCTGAGCCAATTGCCTTTCCCTCATTCTTGTATTTCCTGTCCTTTTTTTTTTCTTTGAATGATATATTCCCCTTAATTCTCATCTAGGAATTTATTTACCTTTACCTTTATGACTTTATTTATGGAATGAGGTTCCATCTCATTCCACAACGGATTTAAGGAGTATGAACTAACTCAAACACAGTTGCTACTCTGAAACTGACTTCCCCGCTTGCCAGCTGTGTGAACTTGGGAAAGTTGCTTATCCTTTCTATGTTTTAGTTTCCTCATCTGTAAAATTATAATAATAGCACTTCATAGGATTATTTTGAGAATTAAGGGGATAATATCTTAAATATGCTTAGAACAATGCCTAGAATTCATTTATTTAATCATTCATTCAATATTTCTGTAGCACTTACTGTGTGTCAGCAAACGGAACAAACAAGATAATAAATAATAAATAAATTATGTAACATGTCAAAAAGTTGTTATAGAGACCGGAGAAAAACCAAGCAATGCTTAGAGAAATGGAGTTACACAGCTTTATTATGCTGGCGGACTCAGAGGAATATGCCTCTCAAAGTCTGAGCAAAGCAATCTGGTGGAAGCTTTCCTTTATATCTTTTTGGCTTCTTTGTACCCCAAATATGGATGGGACTTCCGGACCTTTCAGGGGCTTTGCAAAAAGCCCCATGTGTGCAGATGGGGGTCATGAGACCATACCTAAGGGCCTGGTCTGGCGCCAGCACTGACAGCCCTCTCCAGGGGTTGTGTATTGTTTTACGATTTATGGCCTCTGTAACATGTGAGCAAACAGGCAACAAATCTTGCTAGTCCAGACTGCAGGAAAGGGGGCAATAGGTTATATTTTCCCATCTGGGTTACATTGTTTTGCTTGAGGAAAGTTCCCTTAGAGGGAACCAGGTGTTATAGAAAGAATTAGCAGTTAGCCTTCTCAAAGCAATTAGTGCTTAGTAGCAGAAAAAAAAGGATAAGGGTGTTTGAGATTGCTGGTGGAAGGTGTGATGATGGGGGAGAATGGTGAAGGGACACGAAAGGTTGCAATTTTAAATGAGCTGGTCAGGGGCTTATTGAGAAAATGAGACTTGAGCTGATTTCAGCTGACTTGAAGGAAGTAAGAGAGTTAGCCATTTGGATATCTGAGAGGAGTTTTATAGGCAGAGAGGATAGCCAGTACAAAGCCCTGAAGGTAGTGTTATGCTTTGTACATTCAAGGAATAGTTGGAACCCATTGTGCCTGGAGCAAAGGAGTGAGACAAAAAGGAATAGGAGATGAGATCAGAGAAATAATAGGGCTCAGATCACTTTGGACCTTGTGGGCATCATTATGACTTTGGTTTTTACTCTGAGTAAAATGGGAAACATATGCAGGCTTTTGAACAGAGAGTGATATGATTTGGCTTAGACTTTACAGGATCACTTTGGCTGCAATGTTGAGGATAGACTGTAGAGGTTGTAAGGATTAAAGTGGGAAGCCAGTCAGGGAATTTGCAGTAACCTGGATGAGCAATAATGTCACTCGGACCAGAGTGATGTCAGTGGAGATGATGAGAATCAGTGGGATTCTAGGCATACTGTATTTTACAGGGAGAGCCAACCTGGTTTCCTGCTTCATCAAATGAAGAATGAGAGAGAGTAAATAATGACTCCAATGATAAACCAAAAAACTTAAAAAGAAAAGAAGTTACCTCTAGGAAGAAAGAAAAAGCAAATTGTAAGGTAGCCAGAGATGGAATGTGGACTTTTTGGAACATATCTTATTTGGTAAATTTGACTTTGGAATCATATACATGTTTTACATAAGTATAAAACAATTAAATCAAAATGACCAATCTGACAAATAATTTAATTCAGCATATATATTTTTAAAATATCCTACAAACCAATAAAATAAGAGAACACAATTATAATGTAGATGATTTGAATAGATTTTAATAAGAGAAGATATACAAATGGCCAATAAGTACATGAAAAAGTGCTCAACATCATTAGTCCTAGGGAAAGTCAAATTAAAACCACAGCATAGTAACTTATTAGCCACAAAATGTTAAAAATTTAAAAAACCAATAATATCAAATGTTAGCATGGATGTGGAACAAATAGAACTTTCGTATATTGTTAATAGTAGAGTAAAAGTAATAACCACTTTAGAAAAGTATTTGTAAGTTTCTTATAAAATTCAACAAATATCAACCCTATGAACTAGAAATTTTATTCTTAGGCATTTACCCAAAGGAAATGAAAACATATGTCCACAGAAAGACTTGTGATGGCTGGTAATAGCAACTTTATTCATAATAGCCAAAAACTGGAAAAGACCCAATGTCCATTAATAGGAGAATGAGTAAACAAATTGTGGTACCTTCATGCAATAGAATACAACTTAGTGATAAAAAGAAACTACAGACAGAACCTAGACACAGAACCTACACAGAACCTAGAGACAGAAGAACTTCGCTGGAGAGAACATGGCAAAAGATCCTGGACAGAAACTGGCCACAGAACCTAGAGACAGAACCTAGCGAGAGAACATGGCTGAAGAACCTAGAGACAGAACCTGGCTACAGAACCTGGATAGAACATGGCAAGAGAACCTGGTGACTGAACCTGGCTGGAGAAACTGGACAGAACCTGGCTGGAGAACCTAGCAAGGGAACATGGCTACAGAACCTGGCTGGAGAACCTGGAGAACCTGGCTGGAGAACCTAGCAAGAGAACATGGACACAGAACCTGGCTGGAGATCCTAACCAGAACTTCGCTGGAGATCTTGAACAGAACTTGGCTGGAGATCCAGACCAGAACTTGGCTGGAGATCCTGGCTAGAGATCCTGGCTAGGCTGCTGATCAACTGAACGCTGTCTCTGTGTCATTCCTTCTTCGCCGACTCCGTCTACACCTTTGGGAACCCCTGGACCTGCTGGGGTTGGACCCCAGCACAAAACAAGAAAAGTTCTACTGGAACGGTATCCACAAATTACCTGAAAGATGGGGAAATGTGTAGCTAGCGATGGACATTACTTTGAGTAAAGCACTTGTGATGTTTCTCTTGAAAAAAGAAAAAAAAAGAAAGAAAGAAACTATAGCCCTGCCAGCATGGCTCGGTGGTTGAGTGTGGACCTATGACCCAGTAGGTCTCGGTCAAGGCATGTGCTCAGGTTTCGGGCTCAATCCCCAGTGTGGAGTGTGCAGGAGTCAGCCGATTAATGGTTCTCTCTTATCATTGATATTTATCTCCTTCCCCTTAATCTCTGAAATAAAATACACACACACACACACACACACACACACATATATATATATTTGAAAAAGAAACTATAAATATACACACATAGAATAAAAATAAAAACATTATGCCAAATAAAACAAAACACACACACACAAAAAAATCTGTTATTTGGTCTCCTGAGAAGTAGATACCAAGACATGATTAGATGTGTACGATATTTATTAATTGAGTATATTGGTTACCTATTGCTTTGAAACAAATTACTCCAAAACTTAGCAGTTTAAAATAACAAATATTTGTTAAGACTTTCTAAAGATTTGAAATCCAGGAGCAAATTACTTGAGTGGTTTTGTCTTATGGTTTCTCACGTGTTTGCAGTCAAGATGTTGGTTGGGGTTACAATAATGTGAAGGCTTAACTGAGGCTGGATGATCTGCCTCCAACATGACTCACTCACAAGCTATTGGCAGGAAGCCTCAGCTCCTCACCAGGCAGGCCTCTCCATAAGTCTACTTGAGTGCCCTCAAGACAACAGCTGGCTTCTACCAGAGCAAACGAACCAAGAACAATGCTTTTTTATGACATATAGTGTTGGAAAGTGAGACACTATCACTTCTGTCTTCTGTTTATTAGAAGCAAGTCACTAAGTCTGGTTCACTCTCTGGAGAAGGGAAAGTCTCTCCCTTTTGAAGGGAGTGTCAATGTTGTGGATATATTTTAAAACACTACAGGGAGGATCAGGGGAAGGCAGAGAGAGCCTTCAGACAAAGATACAGGTTGAATATCTGGGGCAGGAGAGAGGGAAGGAACAAGAATGGGAAAGGAAGAGTCTTGTCCTACAGCAGTAATGGCGAACCTTTTGAGTTCTGCGTGTCAGCATTTTGAAAAACCCTAACTTAACTCTGGTGCCATGTCACATATAGATTTTTTTTTGATATTTGCAACCATAGTAAAACAAAGACTTATATTTTTGATATTTATTTTAAATATTTAAATGCCATTTAACAAAGAAATATCAATGAAAAACAAATGAGTTCGCGTGTCATAGGTTCGCCATCACTGTTGCAGCATGGTTCCAAGAATGGTTTGGCCAGGCTGATGAAGATTCTTCTAATCAAAGACACCTGTTGAAGGACCCTTGCATGCCACAGACTGGGTCTGCCTTTGCAACCCTGCTGTGCTCTGGCACTGGCTGAGATTAGCCTGTGGGAAGAGTGGTTTGGGTATAAATGTGGGGGCAGATTCACAGTGGCAGCAGGTGGGGTCATCAGTCAATTATGCTTTCTGCAAGCAGATTTCAGCAGTGCATTTTCATGGTCACCACAAGTACATACTGCATGAATAAATTTACATGAAATTCTAGAATGGGTAAAACTTACCTACAGTGATGGAAAACAACTATTAGTAAGTGGTTGCTGAGGGCTAGGGGGAGGGGATGGGAATTGATTTCAAAGGAGCACAGGGGACTTTCAGGATGGTAGTGATGAAAATATTCTCTACTGGGTTGAGAATATACACATATATACACACATATATACAATTGTTGAACTCATCAAACTCTACACTTAAAACGGGCACATTTTATTGTACATAAATGATATATAAAGTTTACTAAAACACATAGATATCACTTCACACTAACAATACCAAATGTTAGGGTGTGCAGCACCTGAAACTCTCATATGTTGTTAGAGGGAGTATAGAATTATACAATCATTTTGGAAAACTGGCAATTTCTTATAAAGTTAAGCAAATACCTATGACCCAACAGTTCCACTCCTGGATATTGACCCAAGAGAAATGAAAATGTATGTTCACAAAAATACTTATTCGTGAATGTTTATAGCAGCTTTTTAAAATATAATGGTTTAACCTAGTGTAATAGCTCAGTTGGTTAGAGCATCATCTCTATATGCCATAAGGTTGTGATATGCCAAGGTTGTGGGTTCAATCCCCCGTCAGGGCGCATACAAAAATCAATCAATGAATGCATAAATAAATGGAACAACAAAATCAGTTTCTCTCTTCCCCTTCCTCTCTCTATAAAGTCAGCAATAATAAAAAATTAATCAAAACAACCCAAATATCCACCAATAGGAGAATCTATAAATAAATTGTGCAATATGTATTCAATAGAATACTACTGAGCAATAAAAAAAGAATGAACTGATGCATACAACAACATGGATAAATCTCAAAAATGTTATGTTGAGCAAAAGAAGGTGTACACAAGCCCTAACTGGTTTTGCTCAGTGATTAGAGCAAGAGGTTACCTGTTGGATTCCTGGTCAAGGGAACTACTGTGGTTGCAAGTCCCCCAGTCCCCATAGGGGCATGTGCCAAAACTTTTACATAAGTATAAAACAGAATTAAATAAAAATTTTGGCCCCAAAGCAACCAATTGATGTGTCTCTCTCACATCAATGGATGTTTCTCTCCCCTCTCCCTTTCACTCTCTAAAAAAAAAAAAAAGCAATGGAAAAAATATCCTTGGGTGAGGATTAAAAAAAAGGTGGACACAAAAGACTACATATTTTATGATACTATTTATAATTGTTAAACAGGCAAAACTAAGCTATGGTTCTGGAAATTATAATATGGGTTCCATGAAAAACTCTCTGGAGTGATAACATATTTTATATCTTGATTGATATATAGGTTTCACAAATGTGTACATTTGTCAAAATACGCCAAAACTGGTTTGGCTCAGTGGATAGAACGTCGGCCTGCGGACTGAAAGGTCCCGGGTTCGATTCCGGTCAAGGGCATGTGCCTGGGTTGCGGGCACATCCCCAGTAGGAGATGTGCTGGAGGCAGCTGATCGATGTTTCTCTCTCATCGATGTTTCTAACTCTCTATCTCTCTCCCTTCCTCTCTGTAAAAAATCAATAAAATATATTTTTTTAAAAATGCATCAAATTATACAACTAAAAGCTATGCATTTAAATGTAACCTCAATTTAAAAATTAAAATAAAGAGGTAGTCACTATAAAAAACCACCCCAAATCGAAAGAAATTAAATGATAGAATTATTTCCAATGACTTTAAAATACAGTAATTTAACTGCACATTAAAAAAATTTATTATACAGAGGGAAGGTGGGGATGGGGTGTTGAGTGGGAAGAGATCAATCAAAGAACTTGTATGCATATATGCATAACCCGTGGACAGACAATAGTGTGGCGAAGGCCTGGAATAGGGGGTTAGGGGTAGGCCAAAAGGGGTCAATGGGGGAAGAAAGGGGACATATGTAATACTTTCAACAATAAAGATTTTTAAAAAATGTATTATAGTAAAATACACATAAAATGACAATTTTAAGTGTACAATTCAGTGGCATTAAATACATTAATAATGTGCAGCCATCACCAGCATCCATCTCCATACTTCTTTTTATCTTGTAAAACTGAAAGTCTATACCAGTGATGGCGAACCTTTTGAGCTCGGCGTGTCAGCATTTTGAAAAACCCTAACTTAACTCTGGTGCCGTATCACATATAGAAATTTTTTGATATTTGAAACCATAGTAAAACAAAGACTTTTATTTTTAATATTTATTTTATATATTTAAATGCCATTTAACAAAGAAAAATCAACCAAAAAAATGAGTTCGCGTGTCATAGGTTCGCCATCACTAGTCTATACGTATTAAACAATAACTCCTGATTTGCCCCCTACCTCCAGCCCCTGTAACCACCATTCTACTTATTTTCTGTCCCTATGGTTTAACCACTCTAGGTCATATAAGTGGAATCATATAGCATTTATCTTTTTGTGACTGGCTTATTTCACTTAACATAATATCCTCAAGATTTATCAATGTTGTAGCATATATCCTAACTGCACATTTTTAATGGGATATACCCTAAGGAAAAAAAAAATCAACTGCAAAGAAAATGTCAAACTATTCTCATTAGTCATCATCTCATTAATAATAACATTGGTAATAACATTTTACACACATAATAGAATAAAGCAAATAAATAATTTATGTCAGTGTTATCAGAAACCAAGATGTTGATAAGAAAGATATAAAATGAAAAAAGTTGGGTAAAACTTCTGAAATCCCAAAATTTAATTGAAAAAAGCCCAACAGTGATCAATCCAGTAGCAATAAGCATTCCACCATTCCAACTATCCAAATTTTTTTTTTTTTTATTGCTTAAAGTATTACAAAGGGTATTACATATGTGTCCATTTTATCACCCCGCCCTAGACAGTCCCCTAGCCTCCCCTATCCCCCAGTGTCTTATGTCCATTGGTTATGCTTATATGCATGCATACAAGTCCTTTAGTTGATCTCTTACCCCCCTACCTCCTGCCCCCCAACCCTCCCCTGCCTTCCTGCTGCAGTTTGACAATCTGTTTGAGGCTGCTCTGCCTCTGTATCTATTATTGTTCAAAAGTTTATAATGGTCTCTATTATCCATGAATGAGTGAGATCATGTGGTATTTTTCCTTCATTGACTGGCTTATTTCACTTAGCATAATGCTCTCCAGTTCCATCCATGCTGTTGCAAATGGTAAGAGTTCCTTCCTTTTTAGAGCAGCATAGTATTCCATCGTGTAGATGTACCACAGTTTTCTAATCCATTCATCTACTGATGGGCACTTAGGCTGTTTCCAGATCTTAGCTATGGTGAATTGTGCTGCTATGAACATAGGGGTGCATATATCCTTTCTGATTGGTGTTTCTGGTTTCTTGGGATATATTCCTAGAAGTGGGATCACAGGGTCAAATGGGAGTTCCATTTTCAGTTTTTTAAGGAAACTCCATACTGTCTTCCATAGTGGCTGCACCAGTCTGCATTCCCACCAGCAGTGCACAAGTGATCCTTTTTCTCCACATCCTCTCCAGCACTTGTCGTTTGTTGATTTGTTGATGATAGCCAGTCTGACAGGTGTGAGATGATACCTCATTGTTGTTTTGATTTGCATCTCTCGGATGATTAGTGACTTTGAGCATGTTTTCATATGTCTCTTGGCTTTCTGAATGTCCTCTTTTGAAAGGTGTCTATTTAGGTCCTTTGCCCACTTTTTGATTGGATTGTTTATCTTCCTTTTGTTGAGTTGTATGAGTTCCCTATAAATTTTGGAGATTAGGCCCTTATCAGATATGACATTGGCAAATATGTTTTCCCACACAGTGGGTTTTCTTGTTGTTTTGTTGATGGTTTCTTTTGCTGTGCCCAACTATCCAAATTGTGATCTCTAGATTCCGTTTACTACTAAAATGAACCATGGAGCCAGAACGGTGCCTTGAACATAAGTGAATTGAAATTAATAAATGAACTCAAGTTTGTGAAGAAATGTTGTGTCTCAAGTTGGCTGGCTGGGGAATTAAGCTACCTGGATGGGGCAGTTGCCTCGGTGTCTTTCTGCTACCATGCCTCCAGGATCTTATCTATACTTGGAGGTGGCAAAGTCTGGGGGCTCTGAAAAAGTCTGGAAAGTGGGTTAGAATGAATAAGGATGAGAAACAAATTGTGATACTACATGCAGTGGAATAATATTCAGTCTTAAAAAGGAAGGAAATTCAGACACATGCTATTAAAATTATGACATGGATGAACCTTGAGGACGTTATGCTAAGTAAAATAAGCCAGACACAAAAGGACAAATATTGTATGATTCTATTTATATGAATTATCTAAACTAGTCAAATTCATAGAGACAGAAAGTAGAATGGTGGTTACCAGGGACTGGAGGGAGAAGGGAATGAGGAGTCATTATATAATGGAAGCAGAGTTTTAATTTGGGAAGTTGAAAAGTTTGGATATGGGTGATAGTGATGGTTGCAAAACAATGTGAATATATTTAATACCAGTGAACTGGACACTTAAAAACTGTTAAAATGGTATATTTCTTGTTATGTGTACTTTACCACACACACACACACACAAATGAATGTGCCAAAATGTTAACATGTGGATCTAGGTAGAAGGGTCCAAACAAGATTATTATACAATATTTTTATAACTTTTTTGTTGCTCTGAAATTTTGTTCAAAATAAAAAGTTTACCTAAAATTAACAGGACAAGTTCTGTAGATATAAGATACAAACCAGTTGGGATGGCTTTCATTGCAGGGGTTACAAATACAGTAGGAGGTTAATATAGTATCACTAGAGGACCGGTGCACGAAATTCATGCACTCGGTGGGGGAAGGGGGTCCTTCAGCCCGGCCTGCGCCCTCTTGCAGTCCGCGATTGATCGCCCTGCAGAGGGAGGCCCCGCTCACCACCGCTGGCCAGGTAGCCTGGGCCTCCCTCTTTGGGACAATCACAGAGCCCCCTGGCCGGTGGCCTGTGCCTCCCTTTGTGGGGTGATCGTGGGGTGATGGCAGGGCCCCCATACCAATTACATGGCATCTGCCTTGGCGGTGGCAGCCAGTGCTGGGTTGCCACGGCACCCAAAACCCAGGAGGGATCAAGAGGTCAGCAGTTTAGCCCGCTTGCCAGTCCCCGCCCACCCGAGCCTGCTGTGTGCGCAGCCTGGTGCTTGGTCGTCTGTTTGGTCATTTTGGACATTACAGACCCCGGCTCTTTATATATTAGGATTAGCAAACGACTACCTTAAGTAATTTTCTTTCACATTTTTAATTTTATCATTACTTCTTTGTTGACTTATTTTTTTTTAATTTTATGTTATTGTTTAAAGTATTACAAATAGTAGTACATATGTCTCCTTTTTTTCCTCATTGACCTCCCCCTGGCCTCCCTACTCCCCCCCACCCCCCCACACATGCCCTCACACCCCACCCCCAGTGTCTTGTGTCTGTTCGTTATGCTTATATGCATGTGAATTAACTTCTTAAGGATGTGGTGTTGACAGCTTTACAGTTTCTCCTCTATTTTCTTTCTTTTTTTTAAAAAAAAATATTTTATTGATTTTTTACGGAGAGGAAGGGAGAGAGACAGAGAGCCAGAAACATCGATGAGAGAGAAACATCGATCAGCCGCCTCCTGCATATCTCCCACTGGGGATGTGCCCGCAACCCAGGCACATGCCCTTGACCGGAATCGAACCCAGGACCCCCCAATCCACAGGCCGACGCTCTATCCACTGAGCCAAATCGGTTTCGGCTCTCCTCTATTTTCTTAATATTATTTTAATTATTTTGGATTCTTAGAACATTAGGGACACCCATATTCAGTATTCAAATAAAAACAATTCTAAAACAAAAAAAAATGTTATCAACTACTTTGCCATTTCTTTGTCTCTCCTCCTCCTCAATTATAAATATGTAGAACTATGGTGAGCCAGCACGGCCATGGCATACTCAGCCCCAGGGCGCCTTATGTGCCCTGCCAACTCAGCCGGGTTCGAGTGACCCTGAGGCGGGTGGGGGGGTGGTGAAAGATTGAGAAAAGACAGACAAGAGAAGAAAGCTGGGTCTGGGTGGGACGCTGCTTCTCTGATGGAGAGACAGTGACAGTGCCCACAAGCTGTGTCTTTATTTTATAGACAGATTCCACGAGGCAAAGTAAGGGCATGGTCAAGATGTTTACAACATTCTCGTGGGTTTCGATACTACTCAATTACATGCACCTGAACTCTATCAAGCTCACATCACTCAGGCACATGTTTGGACCATAGGTTCAAGCTTACAACTATAGCTGTTAACTATAATTATGCTGGGAGGGCTCTGCCCTTCAAGCTGGGACTTGCACGTGGACATGAGAGGACTGTGCCCTCATTAGTCCGAGGCTTGAACCTGTCCAAACACTGTAGCTGCTCTCCACGTAGTAGAACCTCTTCAGTTAGACAGATGGAGTTCAAATTCTTTCTTGCCAGCGCTGAGACATTGTGTAAATTATCTCATCTCTCTAAACCAGTGATTTTCAACCTTTTTCATATCATGGCACACATAAACTAATTACTAAAATTCTGTGCCACACCAAAAAAATATATTTTTTTGCCAGTCTGACACATAACAAAATAGGTATAATTTTGATTCATTCACACTGGACGGCTATTGTTGTGTTGGCTGTTGTCATTTTTTAAAAAATATTTTTTTTTTTATTCATTTCAGAGAGGGATGGAGAGGGAGAGATAGAAACATCAATGATGAGAGAGAATCATTGACAGGTTGCCTCCTGCACGCCCCCTACTGGGAGTCGAGCCTACAACCCAGGCATGTGCCCTTGACCAGAATTGAACCCGAGACCTTTCAGTCTGCCAGCTGATGCTCTATCCACTGAACCAAACTGGCTAGGGCTATTGTCATCTTTTTTATTTGACAATCTAAGGGAAAAGATATCAGTGCCCTAACTAAATAGTCAGGTATTGCATGTTTTAAAAATTCTTGCAGCACCGCCGGCTTGGCTCAGTGGTTGTCGACCTATGAACTAGGAGGTCACAGTTCGATTCCTTGGTCAGGGCACATATTTGGGTTGCGGGCTCAATCCCCAGTGGGACCGTGTAGGAGGCAGCCAATCAATGGTTCTCTCTCATCATTCATTGATGTGTCTATTTCTCTCTCTCCCTCCATCTCTGAAATCAATAAAAAAAAAATACTTTAAAAAAATTTTCGCAGCACACCAGTTGAAAATCGCTGCTCTAAACCTTAGTGTCCTCATCTGTCCTCATCTGTAACCTTCAAAGAGTTATGAGGCTTTTTGGTGAGATAATGAATGTAAAACAGAACACAATACCTGCCACATTTTAAAATTTAATACATGTTATTAATTAATTATAGCATTGGCGTATGACTGTGCAATAGAAGTTCATAATTACCTATTAAATATAAGTCAGTATGTAATACTTTAATATTGCAGCTTACAAGGGATATATAATAACTTATCATTAAATTTACTACTTGTCAGATCCTCAGTAAAGTTCTCTGCCACTAAGCTGCCAAACTATGAGTTTCCAGAGGAAAACCATGAAGCAAATTTAAGTGTTGGTGAATAGTTTCTGAGGTAGAATTAAGCAGTTTGAGGTTCTTTTGCTTAGAGAAGTCTGTGAGAAGACCTCAGAAAAAGACTAAGTATATAGCATTTATGTTTATTTTTTCATTGGTTGAAACATATTATGGAATTAGTGGACAAGATGAGATGATCCCAGCCTTATGGGAATTTATCCAGGTTTTAAAATTACCAGTTAAAGATACGGTAAAAAAAAAATGGCTTTAAGCTCTAGAATAAAGGTTTTAAGTTAGACAATTAGAAGAAAAATTTCTGATAATGAGGTTTGGTAAACTTTAAAATGAGTTAACACAGGGTCTGGAGGAATTCTCTTGTCTGGGAGGGCTTTAGAGGTAGATTAGATTTCTCAATCTGAAGTGTTTTAGATAAAGATGCACCTACAGAAAGGTAGATGTGCTGATGGTCCTTTTCAGTCTAAGAGTCAATAAAGGACTTTAGCTCACCCAATTGCAATCAGTTACAGCCCCAGTGGCTAACCATCCGCCTGCATTTTCTGACATTTACTGGTAATTTAACAATTAATTTAATTGTCATACTGTCTAACAAGCAATTCACAGTTTTTCTTCACAGCTTTTAAGGCTCTTGTTTTATTTATTTATTATTCGTTTTTAAAATAAAGATCTTTCAACTTTTAAAATTTTTTTTAGAAAAGGGAGAGACAGATGGAGACATCAATGATGAGAGAGAATCATTGATCACTGCCTCCTGCACGCCCCACACTGGGGATTGAGCCCACAACCCAGGCACGTGCCCCCAACAGTGACCTTCTGGTTCATAGGTCGAAGCTCAACCACTGAGCCCTACCAGCTGGGCAAGGCTCTTGTTTTATTTAGTAATGGGAATGGCTCAGGCTCATTTATGTAGTTATCTATTTATTTTCAGTTATGTTTATTGAGGTTTAGTTTATCCTTTTTAGTGTATAGTTTATGTGTCTTGACAAACACAGTTGTTTGTCAAATAATCAGGAAGGCCTATTTATTTATGTCTTGCTTGGAGAGGGGAAATGCAATAGCAGGACAAAGGAGAACAAAAGTACAGTGACTTTTGGGGGATTTTTATGGGATTCAAGGTCAAGGTTTGCCCCACACAGAAGCCAATTGTTTGTGTCCACTCAAACTGAGTAGATGAATTAATTTGTCTACCTAGGGAAGTTACTTAATAGTAACTTGACCTGGTCCTTTTAGGATTTTATTTATTTGGTCACCTGTCTTCTGCAGCATGAGGAGTGGAGGAAGAGAGGTGTCCATTATAAACTTCAAGGTGAAGAAGTGGCATGAATCTGTGTTTCATTCCATTTTTGCTCCACTAATAAAACATTCTGGGGACAATAATTGTATTCTAGTTATAGAAATAATAAATTCTAGATTTTTTAGGAAATTTTTATTTCAGAGTCTGTCTTTTGAAATAAGTTACACATGCTCTGATGACATCCTTTGATTTTTAGTTTGAAAAAGATGATCACTGTAATTTGTAAGAGCAGGGTGAAGATTGGTTGGTAGGAAGCTGCACTTTAGCTTAACCTACATTGAATGCTGAAATGGGGTTTTATAGGATGGGAGAATCATGTTGGGCTGTGTCTAAGTCAGTGGTTCTCAACCTTGGCTGCACATTAGAATCACCTGGGAATCTTTTTAAAATCCTGATTTCTGGGCCTCATCCTCCGGAAATGCTGCTTCTTTGTTACTAATATTGTGGCCCCACCGCATAACAAAGAAACAGAATTTCCGGAGGATGAGGCCCAGAATCAGGATTTTAAAAAGATTCCCAGGTGATTCTAATGTGCAGCCAAGGTTGAGAACCGCTGGTCTAAGTCATTCTGAGCTTGGAGTAGAGAGAGAAAGCTATCTCCTAGTGAATGCCTACTATGTATATGCTTGGCACGGTGCTGGCTGCTTTCCTTTTTGACAGCTACTCTCGTGTAGAAATCCATCTTAGATCCAACCACGTAAAAAACAACAACCCCAAAACAACAAAAAACATATTCCTCATGGGGCCTAGTTCATTAATACAAGTCACAGCTGCTACACCTTCTATAAGATCCTGGCACCATCATTAGGATAATAGACTCTCAGGTCTTGGAGGGATCTTTGAGGTCATGTTGTTAAAGGGGCAGCAGCTGTTCTCTTCACCACGGAGTCTGAGAATCACTGTTCAATTCTCTCAACGGGAGACTTGTCTGGGGCTATAGTCTCCTAGGCTACAATCCCATACACGGTAGGGTAATAATGATAAGCAAATGTGAAGCTTGAACTAAGTTCCAGACAGGAAATAGCAATGGAAAAAATATGGTTTACTGGGGTCCTCAGACAATGTAAATGCGGGGGGGGGGGGGGGGGGGGAGGGGTGGGGAGGGGAGTGTGGAGGCGGGGCGGGCGAAGGGAGAACTGGCAGAGATGTAATGTGAGGGCCTTGCATTCAGGTAGGGCCCACAGAAGTGATCCTGATTGACACAGGTAAACCCCAAAGAGTCTTCTCTCTCCAGGTTCATCAGCTCAGGAATCCCAGTCATCCTGGATCCTTTTCTTTGCCCTTTTATGAAACAGTCGGGAAACCCTCTTCTTTCCACGGGAGAGGGCCAGAGAAGGGGTCTTCAGTGCATGGAGGATAAAAACAGATCTTTTTTATTTCTCAGTAGTGGTATAAACAATTGTCCTGGAGCCTAGGGAATCTATTTCACGCCCTCTCAAGGTCCCTTCGGTTCAAGGATACTGTCATTCTAGGGCTCTACCAGGGGGAGGGCCTGCACGGTCCATGCTGCCATGGAAACACGCCGCCGTGTTCCTTTTTCTTACGTGGGGCGGGGCACTGTGCCTCATCCACCAATCATCCGCAGGATTTTTTGAGTGGCAGGCAGCAACAGCGAATGGGCAAGCCGATACTGACTGACGCGCGGGAAAAGGAGGAGTTCGAGGCCGGTGGCGGCGGTGGCGACAGCGACAATCTGGGGATAGAGCTGGAGGGACCTGGGGGGCGTGCAGAGATCTCTGACTCGGGCGCGAGGGGCCTCCCGCCGAGATGCCTGGTACTATTTGGGAAAGAGTCGGGGTGCAGGCAGCTCTGGAGCCTTGGCTCTGGGGTCTGAAGGAATGGCTGACCGGAGGGGGCGGGGTGGCAAGCATGGCGGCGGTGACTGGGAAAGGGTTGGAGGGCCCTGCGGAGGGGGTGGGGAAGCAGGAGCCGGGAAGGCTGAGTGGTCGTGAGGAAGCGTGAAGGGCTGTGGGGGTTCTGGCGAACAGAGATGGCAAAGCCACCTTTTGGGGGTGGTAGAGGCTCCAGAGGGACGCAGGGGGAGTTTTGGGGGATGGAAAAAGGGGCGGGAAGAGACGAGGTTAGGAAGGAGGGGAAAGGGTGTCTACGGGAAGGTGATGGAGAAGGCGGGGGAGAGGATAGGCAGGCCGATGGTAAGTAAGGAGGCATCGGATCTTGGGGAGTAGGATGGGAAAGTGCTGGCACGATCATCGCGTTTTAATGGAACGAGCTCGAGGGTGGTCCCCTTTCCCAACTCCTGTCTTCCCGCCCCATTATTGAAGCTCACACCGCGCGCCGAAGGCTGGTAGGTGACATAGAACTGATCTTTTGTTACTCCATTCCAGGGGAGCAGATGGACCCTCCTGGAAGTCAGTTGGATTCAGATTTCTCTCAGCAAGACACTCCTTGCCTGATAATTGAAGACTCTCAGCCTGAAAGCCAGGTTCTAGAAGATGATTCTGGTTCTCACTTCAGTGTGCTATCTCGACACCTTCCTCATTTACAGGCACACAAAGAGAACCCTGCGTTGGTGAGTGACACCTTGTTTGGAGATGATTGAGCAGGTCCCCCCCTCCCTCCCCCCTCCACCATGATCTAGACCAACCAGAAAATGTAAGTACTCAGGTCACTGTCTTTTGGAGACAATTAGTTGGAAAAATGAAATCACCATATTCACAAAAAGTATGTCTCATTTTAAATTATTTCGTCTGTAGAGGGGATATTATGTTTGTGTGTTTCCTAGGATGTGGTGCCCAAGCCTGACCAATCAGCTGGAGAGCAAGGAGACAGTAAAAGTGGGCTCAATGACCACCTGAAGGAAGACATAGCTGCAGGTGAGGTGCTTCAAACTGTCCGTCCCATTTTGCAAGGGTGCACTTGTTAGAGCTGGTGGACTTAGACGGGGTTGTGGCGAATGTATGTAAGGAAATCCAGCACACTATCTGGTGCATAGTAGGCACGCAGAAGCTTGGCTTTCTGTAATGGAGCTGATCAGGTTTGTATTGTCTGCATTCCTGACTTTGTATTAAAGTTTAGGGGTAAATGCCTTTTGTGCTAATATCCTCTTGTGTTTTTCAGACCCTATGGATTCTTCTCATGTGGATACATGTGGTTCCGTCAGTCAGGTCATTGAACAGTTACCTCAGCCAAACAGGACAAGCAGGTATACTAGTGTTTGAAGAAATTTATTTACATTTATTAATGGAGCAGTTCTTTTGTCTGTACCTTTGACTCATCCCAAAGGTAAAGGGATTAATCTTATTTTTGTGAATTAGGGAGTGGGATTTGAGGATTATGTTAGTACTGTTAGCTGGAATCTCTTTTGTGAAGGTAATAACATTTTTACACCTACATTATTCATTTTGTGATCTGTCTTGTACATGTGAAACAAAATAAGTATTCCTTATTCTTAGCATAGATGCAACTTATTAATTGAAAAAAAATCAAACAATATATTTAAGTATATTGTCAAAACTGTTAGGCATGCTTTTCACCAACCAAAGTAACTCACCAGTTTTAGACCCAGAGTGTGTAATTCATATTCTTTTCAAACAGCATTCAGTTTTTACTTTGTCTTTCCATCGCCCATTTATTGAGTTTATTTTCTATTCAAGGTACTAGATTGGATGCTTGTATTGTGTTTTGAGGGCTCTTTATATATTCTAGATACTAGTCCTTTGTAGGATATACAATATGCAAATATATTCTTCCACTCTGCAGCTTGTCTTTTCATCCTCTTCAGAGGGTGTTCCACAGAGCAGGTTTTTAATTTTGATGAGATCTGTTAAGTATTTTTAACAGAATAATAGGAATGCATAGTTAATTTTAAAAAGAGTTTATAATGAAAAGCAAGGAGTTCGTTCTCATCCGTGGTCTCCTTTCGCAGAGACAATCTTATTTAAGTGTTTGTGTTTTTACTTCTTTGGGAGGTCACCTTCCTAGCCCTTCATACTATTTAAGACGAAGTGACGCTATCACACTGCCGTTTCTTACTTTATCAGATTGAGGTCATTGAGTTCCATAAGTGGAGATGAGGATTTCTTCCCAACAACGCTTTCCCAATTTTTGTAATAATTATTTTAGTTCTTTTATTAACTACTTTTGTACTTCAAAACAATATACTTAAAACTTTGTTTTCTTCTTCCATCAGCTTAGACAGTGGAGAAAAGTTTAAGATTAGTATTATTTGTCTATAATTAAGCTTCTTCTGATTTTTTTTTTAAATCCTCACCTGAGAATATGTATTTTTTATTGACTTTTTAGAGAGAGGAGGGGAAAGGCAGGAATAGAAAGAGAAAGAAATAAACATCTACCTGAGAGAGAAACATTGATTGGTTGTATCCCATACGCACCCTGACTAGGGATTGAATCCGCAACCAGGTATGTCCCCTGACTGGGAATCAAACCTGTACCCGTTTTGGTGCATGGGACGACGCTCCAACCAACTGAGTCATCCAGCCAGGGCATTCTGATTTTTAAAAATATTTGTAGTAATATTTTATTTTGGAATAATTTTATATTTAAAATTTTTTAAAAATAAAGCCTCTTCTGATTTAACGAATCATTCTACAAATATTTATTGAGTCAAGCGCTATTGAATATTGGGGATACAAAGTGATCAGAAGAGATAAAAATTCTAGACCTTAATGTAGCTTACATTCTTGTATGGGATGTAGCAATACATGATGAATAAGTAAACGATACATAGTACATATGTTAGACATTCGTAGGGCTGAAGAGAAAAATAAAACAGATGGCAATAGGAAATACAGGAGTTGCAAGTTTAGATAGAGTGACGTGGGGAGTGCTTCACTGTTGTGGCATTTGATTAAAAATCACAAGTGATGCCGGCAGGTGTGGTTCAGTTGTTGAGCGTGGACCGATGAAGTAGGAGGTCACAGTTCTAGTCCCAGTCAGGGCACATGTCCAGGTTTTGGGCTGGATCCCCAGTGGAGGGCGAACAGGAAACAGCTGATGAATGATTCTCTCTCATCATTGATGTTTCTATTTTTCTCCCTTTCTGAAAATCAATAAAAATATATTTTTAAAAAATCTTAAGTGATTAAGTGATCTCTGTTGTTTTCTGGGATAAGTGCAAAGGCCCTGAGGTGTGAGCGTGCTTGGCATTTTTGAGAAATGGCGAGGTTAGTGTGGCTGTAGGTGGAGTGATTGAGAGGAGTGGGAGAAGAAGCCAGAGGAGTAAAGAGGGGACCAGAATCTGTAAATCATGGGCACTGTGAGTAATTTGGCCGTTACTCTTAGTGAGGTAGAAAGGCATTTAAAAGTTTTGAGCAGAGGAATGACATGATCTGATTTAGATTTTTAACATGATCACTCTGATTACTGGATCAAGAATAGTCTGAAGGTACATAGTTTTTATTTGTTGATTGTACCTCAGAAAAACTGGAAAAATGAAAATAATTAAAAATAAAAGAAGCTATTTAAATAAAATTAATAAAAAGAATAGACTGAAGGGGGAGCAGAGGCAGGAAGACCAACTAGGAGGCAATTGAAATAATTCAGACAGAATATGACAGTGGCTAGACCAGAGTGGAAGTGGGTGGAGAGTAGTGAGAGTCTAGGTTTTTGATAATAGGATTCAAAGCCAGATTGAACATGAGAGTAAAGAAGGAAGTAACAATGTTTTCACGTTTTTGGTTTGAGAATTAGAAGAATGGATTTACTGGTAATTGAGATGGACTACAGGAGGAGGTCAGTTATAGACAAGTTAAAGTTGAACTGCCTTTTCAATTGCCATTTGGAAGCGTTTGGTGATGTACAAGTCTGGAGCTCAGGGGGAAGGTCTAAGCTGGAGATTTAAATTGCAGAGTCATAGCGTATGGGTTATGTTAAAAGCCATGAGTCTGGATAAGAGTACTGAGGCGGTGAGTGTGGGTGCAGTAGAGGTCCAAGGACTCACTGAGCCTACCAGCATTCAGAGGTCAGGGACAGGAAGAAAAACACTGAAAGAGACGGAATGAAGACCCGAGATGTGTGGTTTGTGCTGTCTTTCATGGCTCTTCCACTTTTTGTTATAGTTGCTCTTGGACTTTCTTTTCCTCTATTTCCCAAGGTCATGCATCTGTCTGGTCCTCCCAGCTATGCAGGTAATGTTCTGTACTTGCCTCTTGAACAACATGGGTTTGAACTGTGTGTATGTCCACTTATGTTCAGATTTTTTTCATAAACACACAGTCAGCCTTCCTATCCTTGGGTTTTGCATGCATGGATTCAACCAATTGCAGATGGGAAACAGTATTTAAAAATTTTTTAAAAATTGATTTCAGAGAGAGATAGAAACACCATTGATGAAAGAGAATCATTGATTGGCTGCCTCCTGTATGCCCCCTACTGGGGATCAGGTCTGCAACCCAACTGTGACCTCCTGGTTCATAGGTCAATGCTCAATCACTGAGATACCATGGCTGGGCAGAAAACAATATTTTTTATCCATGGTTGGGGATCCATGGATATGAAGGGCCAACTGTATGCATTGTTCTACACTATCTATCTATATAAAACCCTAAGTAACCGGACAACCTGACGACCAGCTGGTAGCTATGATGTGCACTGACCACCAGGGGGCAGACACTCAATGCAGGAGCTGCCCCCTGATGGTCAGTGCGCTCCCACAGGGGGAGTGCTGCTTAGCTGACCCTCGGGCGCCAGAAGTGTAGCTGCGGTACTCCCCCCGTGTGCCACCCCCCCACCCCCCCACCCCCCCCCCTCCCCGTGAGGTAGCCGGTAAGGCCGGGCTACAGCAGCGTGGAGGTCCACTGATCCCCATAGGCCAGGCCGATGGACCCCACTGGTGCACGAATCTGTGCACCGGGCCTCTAGTTTTATATAAGGGACTTGACCATTCTTGGATTTAGTTATCCACAGGGGTCCTGGGACTAGTTCACCCAGATACCAACGGATCACTAAAGTTTTGGGAGAGTCAGAAGTTATATGTGTATTTCAACTGCACGGGGGGCAGCGCCTATACCCACCATGTTGTTCAAGGGTCAACTGTATTTTATTTTTGTGAAAATATTAGTTCTTTTTCTCTTTCTTGAATCCCCAAATTTATAAATTTATGTTTTCACCTCTTTTTTGTTTTTGTTTTGTTTTCACCTCTTTTATGCTTAAGTTATGCTCAATAGTTGTATGAGATATTAAACGTGTAGAAAGTTACAAGGAAGCAAAAAACATCATTTATAAGCCACCCAGAGGCTAATTGCTGTAAACATTTCAGCTTATTTTCTCTCTTTATTTGTGGACTTGATTTGCATAATTGACATGTGGAAAGTAAAAGGTTGTGTGTTTGCTGTCCTTTTTTTGCTTAACAACATGAGCATTTTTTCCTATGACGATTAAAACGCTTAATAGCATTTACCCCAAGTTTTTTATTTTAAAAGTTTAAACCCCCAGAAAAGATGAAAGGATAGTACACATTTGTTCTCTGTGTGTATGTTTGCATGTGCTGGATCATTTGAAACTAAGTTGCAGACATAATTCCCCTTAAATATTGTAGCATTTATCATCTAAGAATAATACATTATTCTATATCAGTGGTTCTCAATCTTCTGGCCCTTTAAATACAGTTCCTCATGTTGTGACCCAACCATAAAATTATTTCCGTTGCTACTTCATAACTGTAATGTTGCTACTGTTATGAATCGTAATGTAAATATCTGATATGCAGGATGGTCTTAGGTGACCCCTGTGAAAGGGTCGTTCGACTGCCAAAGGGGTTGCGGCCCACAGGTTGAGAACCGCTGTTCTATATGATCATAATACCATCACCACACCAAAGAAAATATTAATCTATAATAATAAAAGCGTAATATGCAAATTGACCGAATGACTGAACAGCAGAACGACCATCTGGACGACCTTCTGGACGACCACGCTATGACATGCACTGGTGCCAGGCCAGCAAAGGCAGGTGCAATGTGATTGTGGGGGCGGGTGGCACAGCCATCACTCCATGATTGCCCACAGAGGGAGGCCCAGGACACCCTCTGCAGCGATGACGATGGATGATGGATCGATTGCAGAGCCCTGGCTGGGTGGGCTGTCTATCGCCCCACAGAGGGAGACCCAGGCGACCGGCCAGCCAGCGACACTGGGGGTGTGTGGGGCCAATCCATTTGCCTGTCGCCTGCAGAGGGAGGCAACCTGTGTTGGGGGAGGAGGGGCAGCGCTGCACAGATGGCCAGCAGTAGCAGAGGTGGGGGCGGGGCCAGCTGCCGGCAGCCGAGGGAAAGAAAGCCCCGATTGGCCCTGATTGCCAGCCTGGCCTAGGGACCCTACCTGTGAGGTCCTGGATTGTGAGAGGGCAGATTGCAAGAGGGAGCACGCCAGGCTGAGGGAAACCGCCCCCACTCCTCCCGGCCTCTAGGTCCTTAATATCTGACAATATAGTTCATATTAAAATTTTCTCAAAGATGTCTTTTATATATATATAAGTTTTTTAAGAGTGCCCAGTCTTTTTTTTTTTTAAATATGTTTTTATTTTTATTGCAGGCCCATGCTTTATCCACTGAGCCAAACCAGCTAGGGCGAGACTATTCTTTTGTAATATTTGTTGCAGATTTTTCCCTAGTTGTTATTTGTCTTTTACTTTTGTTTATTATGTTTTTTGACCTGTGATGTAACCTTTTTAAAAAAATACATAGGCCTCTGCCCTAGCTGGTTTGGCTCAGTGGATAGAGCGTCAGCCTGTGTACTAAAGGGTCCCAGGTTCAATTCCAGTCAAGGGCACATGCCCAGGTTGCCAGCTCGATCCCCAGTAGTGGGTGTGCAGGAGGCAGCCGATCAATGATTCCCTCTCATCATTGATGTTTCTGCCTCTTTCTCCCTCTCCCTTCCTCTCTGAAATCAATAAAAATATATTTTAAAAAATACATAGACTTCACCCTGGCTGGTGTGGCTCAGTTGGTTGGAGCATCGTCTTGTAAGCCAAAAGATCGTGGGTTTGATTCCTGGTCAGGGTACATACCCAGGGTACATATCGGGGGGGATAGGGATGCCTACGAGAGGCAACCGTTTGATGTTTGTCTCTCATATTCTTCTCTCTCTTCCTTCCTCTCTCTCTAAAATGAATAAAAACATTCTCAGGCGAAGATTAAAAAAAAATACACAGGCGTCTTACCTGTATTTTATTCAGATATTCTGGTTCTATATATGTATTCTAAGATTTTTTACTATAGTATTTTTGTGAACTGTTTGCTTTAATAGATGTATTTTTGAACCCCTTCCCTACACATCTAATCCATATCTATTATCACTTGTCAGTAATTCTCTTGAGTGCAAGATTTTTCTGTCCCTGCTCCTACCTTTTCAGAGAAAGATAAAATTCAAGTATGTTTGTTCCTTTCTTCTGTTTAATGATTGTGATACTTAATTCTGTACACTGTTTTTGAGTTGTTAACCTTTTCGGTGCTTGTCTGTAGAAAGAAGCAATAATGGGGTGAGGCATTTTACTTTTTCAAATTTGCTTAAATGGTGGTTGGTGTGTGGGGAGTCACAATAAAATTCCAGAGTGCTTTGAGCAAAATGTCCCAACCTATCTGGGAACACGTGGTTGTATCTTTCTGCTGTGTAGTGTTTTGGGGCAGTCAGTGGAAGCTGCTCCTCCTGTGGGGGAAGAGAAGGAAGAACTGGAAGACAAGGAGAAGGGAGAAGAGGAAGAAGATACTCTAGATGTTGCCACACATTCCCTTGGTGCTGAAGGTAACTTTATGCCTTTTTCAGGATAGTAGGTTGCTTTGAGTCCTTTTTTTTTTTTTTTCTGGTTTTTTTGTTTGTTTGTTTGTTTTAAGTCCTTTTATTGTGAGCATACAGACATTAAGTTTTTTCTTTTTACCAGGTTATAGATTTGTCATCATAAATTGAGAATAGTTATTAAGAAATTTGCTTAGTAGCCAAAGATATTTCACCTAATTTGGTGTTTAGGAATTTCCAGGTCCTTGGATAGCCCCCTTTGTGTATATTGACTCTTCTTCCTTTTGTAATCAAATATTTTGGGGATGTATGCTTTATGGGGCTGGAAGTACATTGAATTATTGAGTATGGGGTATGGTTTATGTATATTTTCAGGAAGTAGACATAGTCTACTTATATTAGGTGCTTGCAAGGTTTTATAGTATGCAACTTCTTTTTGCTTCATGACACATTTTCCCCCTTCACTTTTACTGCTTTTATTTTGATTTTATTTTGAAAAATTGGGGGAGGGCAAGGCTTTGATTTGAAGGATGTAATACGACCTTCTTTTGCTAAGTGATAGCTCCTTGCCTGGTGCGTAATATTGTAGGATGATACCTAATTTCTTTGGGCCTTGTTCCTAGATCCTGCCTCATCACAGTTGGGCTTTGGGGCTCTGGAACTCTCCCAGAGCCAGGATGTTGAGGAAAATACTGTGCCATATGAAGTAGACAAAGAGCCTCTACAGTCAGTAACCACCAACTCTGGTTATACGAGGCTATCTGATGTGGATGCTAATACTGGTATGAAACTGTTTTCTGGCATTTGGAGTTGTTTACCAGCATTTTCATCTCGTGCTAGAGCTCTTCTTTCCTCGATAACATTTTATAGCTATCTAAGTTAATATAATCTATGTTAATACAGTAAGGTTGCAGAGTTGTCTGGCAAGTACTTGTCAGTTGATGACTTGCAGTTTAGTGTTTTTTGGTGAGTTATTGGTTGTTTTCTTTTTTGGAAAATATATTATTTTCTAATTTGGACTTCTGTCTATTAAAATCTTTACCTTTAAAAAAGCATTAGGGACTGCTTCTAGTACTTTGAAAAATTAAATATCTCCTTCCTTCTTCTTTTTTTTTTTTTAATATCTCCTTTCTATCTTCTAAAACTTCAAGCAATTAAGCATGAAGAACAGTCCAATGACGATATCTCCATGGCAGAACAGCCCAGCAAGGATGTCCCTGTGGTAACACAACCCAGTAAGGACATACATGTGGTAGAAGAGCAAAATCCATCAACTGCAAGGTAACCCATGTTCTTTCTGGAAAGTATATTTGGGTTTCTGCTGTAGGGTTACACTCATTTCACTTGGCCAGGATTTTCAGAAATTTTTGATTTTCATCTCTCCCTTTTCCTCCCCCTAGCATTTTTCTGGTCCAATATAAACGCTGATTATTCATGAATTCTCTTTGTGTCCTTATCTTTAGGCATATTACAAAGCTGTTTTATTGCTGCTGTCCCTATAGGCATTACTCCTTAATCTCTGATTGCCACTCCTCTCTGATCTTTGTCTACTGCCTCTCTGTGGGTGGTATTCTAGCCTCTCTGGTGTTAGGAGGAGTCACATGAATATTATATTTGAAAGTCTTACTATTTCTGTACTTGAAGAGCACCCAGATTGTTTTGGGTTATTGGGTAACCTGCATTTGGTAGTTTATGATAAAGATGCAGGGAGATATTCTTTTCTAAGTTCATTACGCTCTTAATTTGGTAGGAATTGGGCAGTATATCTCTCTTCTGCCTGTTGTGATTGTTGTTTCCAAAACAGTATGGCATCTGGTCAACAGCTCGGGTTTGGAATTGGCAGAGGAAAAGTGGGATGCTTCCAGTTTGGGGTGGGGATAACTAAACATTCAATGTTGTTACTTCCTTCTATAGAAATAGTGGGGAGGGGGCGGGTGTGGGGTGGAGGGGGTCGATGGGGAAAAAAGGGGACATCTGTAATACTTTCAACAATGAAGATTAAAAAAAAAGAAATAGTGGGGAATGGGGTTCTGGGGTCCTGAATAAAGAGAAGTTGACTTTCTAATGCAAAACACTCAGCTTATCGCTGGGCCTAAGTTTTTAGGCCGGCCTTCCTTCCTTCCTTCCTTCCTTCCTTTCTTTATATGTTTTTATTGATTTTAGAGAGAGGAAGGGAGAGGGAGAGAGATATAGAAACATCAGTGATGAGAGAAAATCATCGATTGGCTGCCTTCTGCACACCCTCTTCCACAACCTGAAACCTGGGCATGTGCCCTGACTGGGAATCGAACTGTGATCTTCTGGTTCATGGGTCAATGCTCAACCACTGAGCAACACTGGCCAGGCTAGGCTTTTCTTTAGGAAGTTGCACTCTAGCTAGTTTTGCTGTTCTGTTTACTCTGGGTAATTGTAGAGTAGGTAAATCTCATAAGAATCTGGAAAGGGATCAGCAATGAATGTCTTACATGTGTGAATAGTACTAGTGTGGAGTCTTGGTTTGGGGCTTAGATTTAGTAGATCAAATGGAAAAGGCCAACAGAGGTAATGTGTGTGGCAATAAGTTCAGAGAATAATTCACACCCAGGCCCTTTCCTTGGAAGGTCATTGGTAGAACTGGCATTGCTGTAGTCTGGATTAAAATTCTTCATGCATGTGTAGATAATAGCATATGCAACAAAAATTCCTGAATGACTCATCAGTAATCTCATGTAGTGCAGCAGTGAGTAGAGTTGAAAAGACGTATTGCTGTGTGAGAGACTTCGACAGGCTTTGAAATGAGCTAAGGGCTTTGTATCATCAAATAGTATCTTACTTAATTTTCACTAACTAGTTATATATACTAAAACTATTGAAATTTTTGAAATTATTAAAGGAAAACAGATAAAACACAGGAAAAGTTTATTAGGTCAAAGATGAAAACATTTGAACATAGCAACTTTTTCTCCTGGTGATGTGAATCTCCTAGGTCAGAGGACATGCCTCCTAGTCCCAAAGTATCTCTTATTACTGTGGAAACAAAAGAACAAATATCTGCTCAAGAAATACTGGAAGGTGGACTGCAGATTCCGAAGTTACCAGAGCCTGAGGTTTTGTCAACTCAGGAAGACTTGTTTGACCAGAGCAATAAAACAGGTACAAAGAGTAATTAGTTGATATATAGTTCCTCTTGTTCAAAGATAAAAACTTTTTATTTCTGTTTTGTGGCTACTGTTTAAGTTAGAAGGCACTTTATAGGTATGCAGACTTGTTTGTGATATGGAAGGAAAATATGCCTCTAGCTGATTAGTGAGAAAGTCTTTTTGAGAATGATTGCTATTTAACATTTTAACATAATTTTCTCTCTCTTTTGGAAATGGAGATATTGAGGAATAATAGCTAATGTAGTAAATTCAATAACTATGGACAGAGTAGCTACTTCTTTTGTCATAGGTCTCCAAATATTTAACATAATTAAGTATATGTTTTTTCATATTCACCTGGCTAACTGTACTTATCTGTTTGTTAGTTCACAAATAGGAAGTTATGGTCTAGGAGAAAGAATGTAAAACTTACAAGACTAGAGTGGTATTTGTTTCACATTTTGTTAACCCCCACCAACCCTTTATTCTGTTACCTCAGAGCCAGAAAGCTTCAGTAATAACTAGCAAAGTATACCTCAAGTCCTCATGTTGTCGATAGGTTATGTGATTTTGAATGAAACAACATATAACAAAACCAATTTTACTGTAGGCTAACTGATATAAAGAAGAGGTAAGTTTATAGGACATTTCATTAACATTAAAACAAAAAGATGTTGCATGAGATGACATTGTTGGAGGACCTGCTGTAATGTGTTGGTTGTAATGAGGGAAGAAGAGAGGGTTTTATTCCTTTACTATGCTGTGAATATGTGCAAAACATTCAAAGAGTCACTAAGAAATCTTTTTTGGTCTCTCGCTAAATCTATAAGGTTGTATTTCAGACATTCCTTTATACTTGGGATTAGTAAAGCCGATACTCCATCTGTTGCTTAGACGGGACCAATAAGAGCCTCTTCATACTATAAATCAGTACTGGCTATTTATATATCCTTTTACTAACATGTTAGTATTTTCTGTCTCCTTTTGAGGAGGCTCAGGTTCTGATCATGAAAATTGCTGCATTCATATTATCAGGTGTCATATATATTATTTTGACTCCTCCCAACTCCATATTATGGCATGAGCTTACTTCACCTTAGGTAGACCTTGAAATAAAAGTCTCACTTGCTGTTTTATAATAGAACCTTCACAAGAAAGAAGAGCAGTCAAACGAAGGTATCAGGATTCTGGCCTTTTTCAAGTTTTAATCATGACATAAAGGACTAAGGAATTCTTTTTGTCAATTTTTATTAAAAAAAACCTATAATTTAGTAGGGAGGGGGGCTTTTAATGATCACTCAATATTTGTGTTAGCATGGCATTTCATTAATTGTACTATAATTAGAAAACAGTTTCTATCCTCTTGGAACATGGTTGGAAATCTGTATATTACTCTCTGCAGTACAGAGTGCTTTTTTGTTGGTTTGTTTTTACAACTCAGTAATGTCAATCTGAGAAGTCAATGTAACTAGATCTTTTCCCCCCAATAGTTTCTGATGGTTGCTCTACTCCTTCAAGGGAAGAAGGTGGGTGTTCTCTGGCTTCCACACCTGCCACCACTCTGCAGCTCCTGCAGCTCTCTGGTCAGAGGTCCCTTGTTCAGGAGAGCCTTTCCACGTAAGTAAGCCTAAAGCAGCTCTGCCAGGGAAACATGTGCCTGAGGGTTTAAGGCTAGGGTTCAAAGAGCTAAACTTGTCCACAAGTTCAGCATTCTTTTTGAAACCAAAAGGTAAAATCTAGGCTTTAGAATTTTGGGGGTAAGAACTTAGTAGGACCATTGAAGGTAGGTAGATCTGCTTTTCCATTTGGAAATTTTATAATAGTAGCCCAAAGGTTTCACTAGGGAAGAAACTGCCCGATTACTAAGAGACTGTTACACATCCCAAACAAGCATTCTGCTCTTTTATTTGATTAAAAATTCTTCCCATTTAATAGGGGTGGGAAATGGGTTATACTAGAGTAAACATTAGTTGGATTTCTTTCTCTCTGTGTTAGGGCAAAGAGGTTTGTACTTTTAAATAAAAATGTGCATGATCTTTCTAATATGCAGAAATGGAGTAAATATTTTGTCTGAAAAATCAGCAGATGAATTATTTTTCTAGTACTTTCTCATCTGTTTTTCAATCATGATGTCCTTGTGTCTGATCATTCATTTTCTCTTATAATCATACTAGAGGCCTGGTGCACAAAATTCGTGCATGGGGGCATGGGGGTCTCCTCAGCTCAGCCTGCACCCTCTCCAGTCCGGGACCCCTTGACTGCTGGTTTAGGCGCGAAACCGGGGATCGGGTTTCATAAACCAGCAGTTGGATATCCCTCTCACAATCCTGGACTGCTGGCTCCTAATCGCTCACCTGCCTTCCTGCCTGGTTGCCCCTAACTGCCCTCCCCTGCCGGCCTGATCACTCCTCACTGCCTCTGCGTGCCGGCCTGATTGCCCCTAACTGCCCTTCCTGCTGGCCTGGTCATCCCTAACTGCCTCTGCGTGCCGGCCTGATTGCCCCTAACTGCCCTCCCTTGCCGGCCTGATCACCCCTCACTGCCTCTGCGTGCTGGCCTGGTTGCCCCTAACTGCCCTCCCCTGCTGGCCTGATCACCCCTCACTGCCTCTGCGTGCCGGCCTGATTGCCCCTAACTGCCCTCCCTTGCCGGCCTGATCACCCCTCACTGCCTCTGCGTGCCGGCCTGATTGCCCCTAACTGCCCTCCCCTGCCGGCCTGATCACTCCTCACTGCCTCTGCGTGCCGGCCTGATTGCCCCTAACTGCCCCTCCTGCTGGCCTGGTCATCCCTAACTGACCCCTGCTGCTATCCAGGTTGCCCCTAACTGCTCCCTCCCTGCCGGCCTGGTCGCTCCTAACTGGCCCCCGCACTGGCCTGGTCACCCCTTATTGCCCCCACTGCTGGCCTGGTCGCCCCACACAGGCTGCTTTTTTAGTCGTTGGGTCGTTCCTCACTAACGCCCCTGTCAGCCTGGTTGTAGGCAGCCATCTTGTGAGGGCGTGAGGGTTAATTTGCACATTACCTCTATTATATAGGATGGCTTTATGCTTACTTTTTAAAAAATATTTTTTTATTCATCAGAGAGAAAGGGAGAGGGGGAGAGAGAGAGAGGTAGAAATATCAATGATGAGAGAATCATTGATCGGCTGCCTCCTGCATGCCTCCTACTCTGGATCAAGCCCAAAACCCAGGCATGCGTTCTGCCCAGGAATCGAACCATCACCTCCAGGGTCATAGGTCGACTCTCAACCACTGAGCCACGTGGGCCGAGCTACTCTTTTTTTTTTAATTCTAATTTTGGATATGTCTCGTGAGAAATAGTTATTGAAATATTATTGATGGCTCTTCCACAAGCCTCAGGTAGCATTTTGAGAGAAATGCTAATAAGTATTGGTCTGAATGGCTTAGACATTTTTGCTATTAAAAAGGAAGAAAACAGATGCAAAATTGTGGCTGTGGTTAAAAATAATCTGTGATTTTCTCTTTCTATAAAGGAATTCTTCAGATCTTGTTGCTCCTTCCCCCGATGCTTTCCGATCTACCCCATTTATTGTTCCTAGCAGTCCCACAGAACAAGAAGGAAGAAAAGGTGAGCTCTCTTGATCTGCCTGTTGATCTCAGATTAGAAGGGAGCAGCACTTCTGCCTTGCAAAGTGTCCTGTTTCTTTATATGTGAGAACACTGGCCTGAACTCTTCAGTAGGACCCATCTGTCTTACCTTTAGGGAAGTGGCCTAGAGTAAGGTGCTCGCCTCAGTTCTTAGCTCTTCTAGCACCAATTCTTCTGAGAACTCGGTGTTGTTGACTTGATTTTTAAAAAGACCCTTAAGGGAAAATGTTCAGGTTTTCAAGTTAAATTCAAATGAATTAGTATAGTAAAGAGCTGGATTTATTACTAATTGCCAGTAATTTTCAACAACATATTTGCATGTTATTGATGAGAGGGAACCAAAAATTGTTTTGTTTGTCTTTATAGGCTATTTTGTTATTATTTTTTTAAATATATTTTTATTGACTTCCGAGAGTAAGGGAGAGGGAGAGAGAGAGAAGCGTCAATGATGAGAGAGAATCATTGACCGCTGCCTCCTGCTTGCCCCTTGCTGGGGATTAAGTCTACAACCTGGGCATGTGCCCTGACTGGGAATCGAACCTTGACCTCCTGGTTCATAGATCGACAGTCAACCACTTAGCCACACTGGCTGGGCTATTTTTGTTATTATCAAAGCAGTTTTTGTCAGAGTGGCTAGGAGCAGGTTGTAGAAATTTTGACTTCATTCACTTTCTCCTAGGGATTTTATACTTTATTCACAAGAAAATTTTTCCTTTTACTTAATTTATCTCATTATATAAACTTCTTTTGCTCAATACTAGTCTCCTATCCAGTCATTCAAGGTATTTCTAAATTCCTACAAAGCCTTTTCCAATAAATTCCATGATTTTCTCCTTTTCATACCAATAATGGTACAATAGCTAATTTTTATTGAACACTTAGTATATCCCAGACACTATTTTATGTCCTTCCTTTTGGTTTTAGGTGCTTTGTTTTTTATCATTGAATCAATACTAGGAAGTAGGTGTTACTTTTATCTCTGTTTTATAAATGGAGAAATGGGGGCACAGAGAGATCTCACAACTAATAAGTCATAGAGGCAGGATTTGAACTCAGGCAGCTGCCTCCATAGCTGCTGGTTATATGCCTCCTATGATATCCCCCTCTCTGCTCTTAAGTGATATAAACATAGAAATATATTTAACTGTTTTTCAAGTGTAATTTACCCATTGCAAAATTTAATCTTATATTTTCTTCTGCCACAAAGTTTCTGTCTGGCTATTTTCTCTTGAAATAATTTGTAGGTTTCCAAATGGACTAATATTCTAAGCATAGCATGATTGATTAGTGATGCCTTAAGTAAAAAATAAAAGTCAATCTATTCTACAAAAACTGCTATTAATCAAAATACATTTGGTTTATATTTAGAACCATTTCTTCTATCTGTAGTGTGAACATATAAAAATAATTATATTAAAGATGCTTTCTCCCTGATTGTAAACATCTATGTATATAAAAGACTAAGTGACCGACCATACATATGTCTGACTGACTGTCCATCCGGCCGGTACAGATGACACAGACTGGCAATTTAAAAATAAACATTGACTCACGCATGCACGATATCTGTCCCTGTCAAACACTGGCCTCCCATTTAAATTAATTTAAACACAGTTTCTCATGATGCTAGCATTTGCAATTACTATTAATAAATCACAAGGACAAACTCCAGACAAAGTAGGATATTCCTATCTGGACCCATTTTCGGACATGGTCAGTTATATGTTTCTTTCTCTCGAGTTTGAAGAGTGTGTGACATTAAAGTTAAAGTTGTAAATACTTCATCACAAGGGAAGTTAGTCAAGTACTCTGAAAGTGTTTGTACTCTTAATGTGGTATACAGGGAGATATCAGAATAAGTTTAATCAATTTATCAATCATTTTTATCAATGTTGTTTTTATATCATGTTTTTGTTGTTTTTCTATCATGTCTTTGCTTTTATATTATGTTGTTATTGTTTATTTATTAATGAATTTGTATATTACTAGAGGCCCGGTGCACAAAAATTTGTGCACTGGTGGGGGTCCCTCAGCCCGGCCTGCCCCCTCTCACAGTCTGGGAGCCCTCAGGGGCTGTCCTACTGACTGCTTAGGCCTGCTCCTATGAGGAGGCGACCAGACTGATCGAGGGAAGGCACTGCCCCCATCACCTCGTCGCTGCTGCCGCCTCTGGCCTCCCTCTGCGGGAGGTGACCAGGCCAATCAGGGGAAGGCGCTGCCCCCACCACCCCACTGCTGCTGCCACTGCTGGCCGCTGTGGCTGCGAGGCCTGAACCCCGGGCCTCGCAGCTGCTGGGGCTCACAGCTGCCTGAGCCCACTGCTGCCTGAACCCCAGGCCTCGCAGCCTCTGTGGCTTTGTCTGGATGGAAATCTTCTCTCATTAGCATATTACCCTTTTATTAGTATAGATTTTATATACATTTTACTAATTTTCTTTCATCCCTGACACTTATATTATAGAGAAAGGATGAATAGCAATATTAAAACATTTCTTCTAATTATTTTCCTTTCAGTGTGCACGAATCTGTGCACCGGGCCACTAGTAATTAATAACAGGCACACTTAAGATATGTTGCAAGTTTGCTTCCAGGCCACTGTAGTAAAGTGAGTATTGTGGTAAATATTGTAATAAAGTGAGTAATCTTTTTGCTGGTGGAGAGCCTGCCTTCAATTTGTAAAAAATGTAACATCTGTGAAACACGATCAAGTGAAGTGCAATAAAATGAAGTATGCCTATACTCATTGTAGAAAGTTTGGAAAGCATATAGGAAAGTAATGATAAGAAAATAAAATAAATTGAGAAGAAAATAAAAATCACCCGTGATCCCACAATCCAGATATAATTATGGTTTATTTATTAATCATGATATAACAACATGATATAACAACAAAGACATGATATAACAACAAAGACATGATATAAAAACAACAAAAACATGATATAAAAACAACATTGATAAAAACAGTGACTGATAAATTGATTAAACTTATTCTGATATCTCCCTGTATACCACATTAAGAGTAAAAACACTTTCAGAGTGCTTGACTAATTTCCCTGTGATGAAGTATTTACAACTTTAACGTCACACGCTCTTCGAACTTGAGAGAAAGCAACATATAACTGACCGTGTCCGAAAATGGGTCCAGATAGGAATATTCCTACTCTGACTAGAGTTTGCCCTTGTGATTTATTAATACTCATCGCAAATATTGGCATCACAGGAAACTGTTTGAATTAATTTAAATGGGAGGCCAGTGTCAGACAGGGACAGATAACACGCATGTGAGAGTCAATGTTTATTTTTAAATTGCCAGTGTGCGTCATATGTACCAGCCTGTCGGTCAGTCGGTCGGACGGTCAGACGTATGCACTGTTGGTCACTTAGCTTTATATATATAGATTAGCATTTGGATATATTTTCTATGCATAAATATAAAGAAATATCTTTACACATTTGGGATCATGTTATGTATATAATTCAGAGTTCTTTGGTTTTAATAAAAAATAAAAAATATTTTCCTTTGTTAATTGTATTTTAGATTTAATGTATTTGTTTAATACTTGTTCATAACTGTTTGTAGGACTATGTATGCTTTTTGTAGTTTTGTTTTTTGCTAAGATTATTAACCTAAAGCCTTTTAATATGTAGTGCTTAGAGCAGCAGGTCCCTAACACATTAAGCGCCCAGTCAGTCACCATGACTGGCAATATACTTTCCATCCGGAAGACAAAACAGGCTGGGTGCTTAATGTGTTAATAAGTGCTTTGTCATGGTGAGAAAGATAAAAAAGTATAACGGGAATATTTAACACAGCTGTGGTAGTGTAATAAAGGCGTACAGCAGCAGATCCTGACCGAACCTAGAATTAGAATGGAAGGTGAGGTTGAGGCCAAGTAAGCAGCAAGGCGTTGGAATTGGGGTTGGGATTAGCTGGTAACATGAGAGTGATGATAGAAAAAAACTGAGTGGCAGAGGTAGTTTGTGAAAGTGGTGTAGAGCAGTGATTTTCAACTTTTTTATCCTCGTGGCACGCATAAACTAATTACTAAAATCCTGTGGCACACCAAATATATTTTTTGCCCATCTAACAAAAAAATAGGTATACTTTTCATTGATTTACAAAAAATAAATAAATAAATAAAATTTGGAATTCCCTACTCTTTTTTGCTCCAAATTGACTTTTTAAAAAATCAGGTGCTTATACTTTGTATATATGGAGTTCTGGTACCAAGAATTAACCAATCAGTTTCAACCTTACTAGGCGACATGACCAATAAGATGCAACTCTGTTATATGGCCTATATATCTGTGGTTCAAGATAGGGCATTCACATCGGACGGCTATTGTTGTGTTGGCTGTTGTCATTTCTTTTATTTGACAAGCTAAAGGAAAAGAGGTCAGTGGCCCTGACTAAATAGTCAGGTAGTGCATGTTTTAAAAATTCTTGTAAGCCCTGGCCAGTTTGGCTCAGTGGATAGAGTGTCAGCCTGCAGACTGAAGGGTCCTGGGTTTGATTTCAGTCAAGGGCACATACCTTGGTTGCGCTCAATCATAGGCCATGGTTGGGATACATGCAGAAGGCAACCAGTTGATGTGTCTCTCTTATCATTGATGTTTTTATTTTTATCTCTTTCTCTCCCTCTCCCCTCCTCTCTGAAATCAATACAAATATATTAAAAATAATTATTGTAGCACACTGGTTGAAAACCACTGGTTTAGAGGAAGTCTCTTTGGAATCAAGTTGTAAGATAAGGGGGAAAGGATTGATGAATCAAATACCTAGTTAGGTTCTGAGGAAGATGCTGATGGCCTTCAGGTGGGTAGTATACTGTGGGAAAACGAGGTTTTCTGCATGTTTCCCTCCTAAGCAGTTTGTCTTAGATTAGTGTTTTGTACTTAGTTATTTGATTTATCAGTGCTAATTGGCATTGGTAGATTTTTTTTTTCTTCTCTATTTGTCCTGGTACCCATCTTTCTGCACTTAGCAGTTAATGCAAATATAATCAGTTCATAAATATATAAATATTTATTTAGAGTGGTGAACAAGTTCACTACATTTCAAGGCCTGTGACAGAATATATGATGGCTAAATTAAGTGCCATTAATTTGGGCTTTTCTATGCAAAATGTGAAAAATGAGTTATAATCAGGAAAGAGGCTCAGAAGTTTTAACATTTCATCTAGGTAGGTGGTTATCCCCCGGTGAAACCTACTTTAATCTATAACTGACTATTTTGGGAGCTTGGGAAAGGAAGTATTTCGGTTTTTTATGGCCCAGTCAATCTATCAGCTTTTCTGAAAATTAAGTTAGTGTTTTTTTTAGGAATGGAAATTTCTATAATGTAACTAGAGGCCCGGTGCATGAATTTGTGCACCAGTGGGGTCTCTTGACCTTGCCTGTGGGATCGGGCTGAAACCAGCTCTCCGACATCCCCCAAGGGGTCCCGGATTGCAAGAGGGCACAGGCCAGGTCGAGGGACCCCACTGGTGCACAGTCGGGGCCCGGGAGGGACGCAGGAGGTTGGCCAGCTGGGGAGGGGCCACAGGAGGGCTACAGAGCATGTCCAGCCCATCTTGCTCAGTCCTGATTGACTGGACCCCAGCAGTAAGCTAACCTACCAGTTGGAGCGTCTGCCCCCTGGTGGTCAGTGCACGTAATAGTGAGCGGTTGAGCGGCCTTAGCATATCATTAGCATATTATGCTTTGATTGGTTCAATGGATGACTGGACACTTAGCATATTAAGGTTTTATTATATAGGATTTTTATTAGTGGTATTAGAAGTATTAATGAATGCTTATTTCTAAATTAGTTTTACCTGTTTTAAACCAGATGAGCCAATGGATATGTCAATGTTATCTGAAGAAGAAAGAGAATCTTTTCAGAAGAAACTTAAAGATGATGAACCAGCGGAGATAGAAAACCTCCCTGTCCCACCTGAGCCCACTATATCACCACAAGCCTCTACACCAGTGTCTCAGAGTGCACCAGTCTTCACTCCTGGGTCACTTCCTGTCCCATCCCAGCCTGAGTTTTCTCATGTGAGTATTGTAGAAAGATTTTTTTCCTAACATTAGAAAAAATAACTTTATTGAGGTATAATTTATAAGCCGTAAAATTCACCCATTTTAAGTGTATAGTTTAGTGATGTTTTAGTTAATTTACAGAGTTGTATAACTGTCATCACAATGTTCTAGTTTTAGAACATTTCCAGAGTCACCTAACATCTTGTCTTTAAACTTTTTGAAAATGTTACTGCAAAACTAAAAGGGGCCATTAATCCTTATTTTACCTTAATGCAACTACTAGTCATTTTTATCTTTCTACATGCCTATGTTTTTGTTTTGTTTTGTTGGTTTTTTAAAAATTGATTTGAGAGAGAGAAAGAAGGAGAGATGTGAGAGAGCAACATCAATTGGCTGCCCATCACATGCACCCCAACTGGGAATCGAACCTGCCACCTTTTGGTTCATGGGATGATGCTCCAATCAATTGAGTCACACTGGCCAGGGCCATGCCTAAATTTTAAAAATATATTTTTATTGATTTCAGAAAGGAAGAGAGGGAGAGAGAGATAAACACATCAGTGATGTGCTCGCTTCGGCAGCACATATACTAAAATTGGAACGATACAGAGAAGATTAGCATGGCCCCTGCGCAAGGATGACGTGCAAATTCGTGAAGCGTTCCATGTTTTTCTATTAGTAGATGTTTAAATTTTCATTGTCAACATAAACATGGGTATTGACTTACTCTTAGGAAACGTAAATATTTCCATCATGATCGATTGGACTGGGATGAACACAGTTCTGCCAGCAGATATGTTTCAAGGCGTTGTAAACCTCTATTTATGCTTTCTCAGGATGCTGAACATGAGCTTCTCTTTGACCTCATTCAGAAAATGTTGGAGTATGAGCCAACTAAAAGGATTACTCTCAAAGAAGCCTTAAAACATCCTTTCTTTTATTCCCTAAAAAAAAACCTACATAGATCTCTAATTGTACAGTGAAAGAAGAGATTTTATAGACTGTACCAGTCTAATTAAGTTATTTTGTACAGCTTTTGTAAATTTCTTAAACTTTTATATTGCCTTGTTTATTTTGTTTGGATAGTTTGATTTGTAAAGTCCATAGCTAATAAATGAACATCTTTTTCAATGATTTCTGTATAAAATGATCTATTCAGAATAAATTTTTTTGTGTTTATGAAGTTTAAAAAACAAACAAAAAAAACATCAGTGATGAGAGAGAATCATTGGTTGGCTGCCTCCTACACCCCCAACACTGGGGATCGAACCCACAACCCGGGCATGTGCCCCTGACCAGAATAGAACCTGGGACCCTTCAGTCTGCAGGCCGACTGAGCCAGACTGACTAAGGCCATGCCTACATTTTAAAAAATGAAGCTCTTTATAGTGAACATACAACTTTAATCTTTTTCCAGTTAACACTGTATCATAATGATTTTTTAGTGTTACCTCAGTTTCATATTATCCTTTCAAAACTTGTAAAATATTTCTGGATGTAACATAATTTAATTATTCCTGTGCTGAGGTTATCAGGATTTTTTTAAAAAAATAATTCTTTATTGTTGAAAGTATTACATATGTCCCCTTTCCCTCCCCCCGCCCCCAATGACCTCCTCCAGCCTAGCCCCCCCTTCCCTCTTAACCCCAGGCCTTCAGCACCCTATTGTCTGTGTCCATGGATTATTCATATATGTATTCAAGGTCAGGATGGTTTTTAGTTTTCAAATGAGAAATTATTTTTCTTCTAAAAACAAGAAAGCCCAGCCAGTGTTACTCAATGGTTGAGTGTCGACCTATGAACCAGGACGTCAAGGTCAGAGCATATGCCTGGATTTTGGGCTTGATCCCCAGTAGGGGGCTTGTAGGAGATAGCTGATCAATGATTCTCATCATTGATGTGTATCTTCCTCTCCCTTTCTCTCTGAAATCAATAAAAATATATTTTTTTAAAAAAGCAAAGGAAAACTAACATCTCATTTGTATAATTTTAAATATTTAAAAAAGAATAAATTTACATTTTATGCATAGGGAATTGAAGGATTTTAACTAAATCTAAATGACTGTATTATATTGTCAATCTATATGCCTGTTCTTATAAGATCTTAAGTGGGGAGTTATTTTAGTGTTACTGGGAGAACTTCTTTCATGCCTTTCAGTTTACAGGTGTTGTAATGAAAGTTTATATTTAAAAATGAATAGTAATATACCATAAATTTAGCGAGGAAGAGAGAGGCAGTAGGAAGAAAGAAATGGAATTGCTTTCTGGCATTTTAAAATTTGTTCATTTTGTTCATTTGTTTAATGAAAATTCCATTTTGTGCAAATCATTAGAAGTGTTTTGGTAGAGTGGTTAAGAACAAGGATTCTAGCCCTGGTTAGTATTTCTCAGTGGTCAGAGCATCAGTCTGCAGATCGAAAAATCACGGGTTCCATTCCTGGTCAAGGGCTACCGTAGTTGCAGGTTCCCTGGGACCAGTAGGGGCAAGTGCAGGAGGCAACCAATCCATATGTTTCTCTCATGTTAATGTTTCTTTCTTCTCCCCCTCGTCCCCAACTCCCTCCTTTCCACTCTCTAGAAACCAATGGAAAAAATATCCTTGGGTGAGGATTTTAAAAAAGTGCTTCAAATTTTTATATTCTTTGATTTAATGATCATATTTATAAATCACCAAGATAATATAAGAGTTGCTTTCTATTTAAAATAATGATTCATTAATCTATGAAGTGGTAAAGCTAAAATAAATAAATAAGGAAACAAACAAACAAACAAACAAGGACTCTAGAGTCAAAATTTGCTGGACTTACTCCTGGTTCTGCCATTTCTGTCTTTGTGACCTGTTGAAACTGAGCTTAATTTTCCTCACCAAATCAAATGGGGATATTAATGCTACCTAACTAATAGGGTAGTTGAGAAGGTTAAATTACTTAGTATACTATATAAAGTGCCTAGGATAGTGGGTTGCACGTGATAAACACTCCATAAGGATCAGCTGTTGCTAGCAGTGAAAGTGAAATTTTTCTTTAGCTTTTATTTTTCTGTTAACATTATACATGAACATATATAGTTTGGAGGAGTCATTACAATTTAGGGATGAGAGCTATAAGCACTGATGCAGAGCATTAAGGGTTTTTCAGAAAAGGTAGGTGATATTAGAGACCACTTACTAGATGTCTATCAGTAACTAAACAGGATTTTTAAGGAAATGAAAGTCTATGCAATGGTATCCCTACCTGGGGAAGAGACTCCTGGCCACAAAGGGAAAACTGACTTTTTGAAGAAAAAAAGACACTATTGAAGAAATTGTCGTACCTTCAGCATTTACCAAAGACCATCAGAGTCAGAAATAAAACCAGTAATGAAAATTTGAGACAAATGAGTGATGCTGAACATAATTCAAAGGTCCCTGGAACCTAAGATGACCTAGTCTAATTTTTTGGACTCATATTTTAAGATTTCTCAGCCAGTACAGTCCATGCCTTCTAAAAAATCTCTGAATAGTACCTTTACAACTTATTTTTTATGTTTAGGGTTTGATTTTTATAAAAACCATTTGTAAAAGCCAGAAAAGGAGTCAGATAATTAAAATGAGGTCTCTCCCCATCCATACTCAGAGACAACCACTTTCAGTTCGCCATCACTGATATAAACACTATTCACAGCAGAGCCTGTGGAATATTATGATTATTTTTCCCTGTTTGCATAATTTATTTTCTCTGGAATTGATAATTATCTTTTTTATATTTGTTAGGCTTCTGTGAACTACTCACTAATTCAGTGATGGCGAACCTTTTGAGCTCGGCGTGTCAGCATTTTAAAAAACCCTAACTTAACTCTGGTGCCATGTCACATATAGAAATTTTTTGATATTTGTGACTATAGTAAAACAAAGACTTATATTTTTGATATTTATTTTATATATTTAAATGCCATTTAACAAAGAAAAATCAGCCAAAAAAACCTGACACATGTGTCATTTTTTTAATATATTTTATTGATTTTTTTTACAGAGAGGAAGAGAGAGGGGTAGAGAGTTAGAAACATGGATGAGAGAGAAACTTCGATCAGCTGCCTCCTGCACACCCCCTATGGGGATATGCCCGCAACCAAGGTACATGCCCTTGACCGGAATCGAACCTGGGATCCTTCAGTCCTCAGGCTGACGCTCTATCCACTGAGCTAAACCAGTTAGGTCTGATTTTTATCTTTAATGTGTGAGGTCTTTTTCCTTTACTGGAATCTTGTAGAATTTTCTCTTTGTCTCCAAGTGTTCTGAAAGTTCCAGACTCTTGGCATAAATCTATTTTCATTCATTATATTGGGCAAATGGTAAGCCTTCTCAATATAGAAACTCAGCTCCTGGGGGACATCTGTAATACTCTCAACAATAGAGATAAAAAAAAAAAAAAAAAGGAACTCAGGTCCTCCAATTCAGGGACATTTAATTATTTAATTCCCCCCCTTATTTTATCTCCTACTTTGCATCCCTCTCTTCCTGTTCAGCTTTCTGGATGATTTCCTCAACTGCCTTTTCTTACTTTTTTTTTTTTTTTTTTTTTTTACAATTTTATTGAGATATAATTCATGTACCATATCTTTCAACCTTTAAAAGTGTACAACCCAATAGCTTTTAGTATATTCACAAAGCTGTGCAGTTACTCACCACAATCCACTGTTAGAATATTTTCTTTCCTCTGCCCCATAAGAGACCCCATGCCCATTAGTAGTCACTCCCATTTCCCCCACTCCTAGTCAACTATTAATCTACTTTGTGTCTATATAGATTTGCCCATTCTAGACATTGCATATAAGTGGAATTATAGAATACATAGTCTTTTGTGATTGGTATATTTCATTTAGCATAATTTTTTTCACAGTTCCTGCATATTGTGGCATGTTATTTGAACTTTATTCCTTTTTATCCTGAATAAAACTACATTTTATGTGTATACCACATCTTATTAATGTATTCATCATTTGATGGACATTTGGATTGTTTCCCCTTTTTGGCTGTTGTGAATCATGCTGCTATGTAAATTTTTGCACAAGTTTTTGTGTGGACATGTGTTTTGTGTGGACATGATTGCCATGCTCAATCATCTTTTTTTTTTCTTTTTTTTTTAAATATACTTTATTGATTTCTTACAGAGAGGAAGGGAGAGGGACAGAGAGTCAGAAACATCGATGAGAGAGAAACATCGATCAGCTGCCTCCTGCACACCCCCCTACTGGGGATATGCCCTCAAGCAAGGCACATGCCCCTGACCGGAACCGAACCCGGGACCCTTGAGTCCACAGGCCAACGCTCCATCCACTGAGCCAAACCAGTCAGGGCCAGTCATCTTTTTTTTTATGAATATGTTTTTATTGATTTTTTAGAGAGGAGTGGAGAGGGATAGAGAGATAGAAACATCAATGAGACATCAATCAGCTGCCTCCTGCAAGTCCCCTACTGGTGGTTGAACCCCCAACCTGGGCATGTGCCTTGACCAGGAATTGAACCGGGGACTTCTTGTTTCATGGGTTGACACTCAACCACTGCGCTGTACCAGCTGGGCTCAGCCATCTTTTAATCTTTCTCTGGGTTACTGATTTCTACTCTTGGGCTTTTAATTTAGAATCCTTCTTCCCCGCCCCCCCTCCCCCCCCCCTTAATATACTTCCTTTTTAGCATTTTGTCTAGTTTTTATGGATATACTAGAGGCCCGGTGCACAAAATTTGTGCACTTGGGGGGTTCCCTCAGCCCAGCCTGCACCTTCTTGTAGTCTGGGAGCCCTCAGGGGATGTCCGACCAGTGGCTTAGGCAGGGAGTGGATTTAAGCCATCAGTCGGACATCCTTAGCGCTGCCTCTGAGGTGGGAGAGGCTCCCGCCACTGCCACTGCACTCGCCAGCCATGAGCCCAGCTTCTGGTTGAGCAGCGCTCCCCCTGTGGGAGCACACTGACAATCAGGGGGCAGCTCCTGCGTTGAGCATTTGCCCTCTGGTGGTCAATGTGCATCATAGCAACCAGTTGTTCGGTCGATTTGCATATTAGCCTTTTATTATATAGGATTAATACCCATATCTCCCTAAATATTAAACTAGTTTTTTTTGGAAAATAGGTTTTTCTCTTCCCTGGAATAGTCACTTATTCTCCAAATAGATTTCAGTTAGTTTTGACACTTGACTTTCAAATTAGAGGCTTCTTTAAGTGTCTGCTAATCCTCGATTGTCTGCTTTAAGAGTAAAATACCAGAGAACTGATTAGAAGTTATGAGCTGGTGCTTGGTGTTTATTATTTCTGGGATTCACTGTAGCATGATCTGCTGGGCCATTTTTGGGGTCTCCCAATGTCATTATCTTAATTTGTCTCAGCTTGGTCAGGTCCCCTAAAAAAAAAGGCTAATCTCCTGTCTGTTGGCTGCTATTGTTCTAGAAGTCTATTGAAGAAAGAGGGCTGGGAGTGTTGAGAGGCAGGTGCAGGTTCTGTTTAATATGTAAAAGTTAATTTAGTCTCCCTGTTTTCAGAATGGTACTTTCTGATAACTGTGCCTCTTCTCCTCCAGTTCAGGATGCTTTATTTTACTCTCTCTAGGGCAGAGGAGGAGATCGGGGAGTGACCAGTCTTCTGTTTTTAGCTTTACCCTCACCACCACTTCCAGAGTTACCTGGTGTTGCTGCCAAGTCCTGAATCTTTTTTTGGTCCTGGTGGTTCTATGGCATAATTTGGGTTACTTCTTGACTTTCTCCACTATTGGTTTAGGAATTCAGCTTTCAGTAATCTGCTAAATAGGTGACTACTCTTCCAGAATTTTGTTGCTGTTGTCTTTTGTTGTGTTCTCTTTTTCTTTAAAATTAATGCTTTAAAATGCATTCCTTTACAATTGCTTAGTGGGGTTTTGGAAAAGAGTTTAAATGGTGTATTAAATCCACCATTTAACTTCTATACTTTTTTCATTATGTATCAAACTCCTTACATACTATTCTTAATAGCTAATCTTTTGCACATCTGTTATTTCTCCTGTACTTTGGTTACTGGAGTCCAAATTTACATAATTTGATGTTGTAAGATCTAAGTATTTATAATGAGATAATTACTAATTAAGAAAAAATTGGGATAAAGTTCATCTTTCCTAATATATTAATTTTATTTACATTTAAAAATTATTTTTCAATTACAGTTGACATAGTATATTATATTAATTTCAGGTGTACAACATAGTGATTAAACTTTTATATAACTTGTGAAGTGATCACCCCAATGAGTCCAATAACCATCTGTTATTGTATAGTTATTACAATATTATTGACTATATTCCTTATGCTGTACTTTACATTCTCATGACTGTTTTTATAACTGCCAATCTGTACTTCTTAATCCTTCACCTTTTTCCCCCTTCCATTTGGCAACCATCAGTTCTCTTTATTTATGAGTTTTCGGTCTTGTTTGCTTATTTTGTTGTTTAGATTCTACATATAAGTGAGATCATATGGTATTTGTCTTTCTCGGACTAACTTAGCATATTACCCTCTAGATCCATCCATATTGTCACAAATGGCAAAATTTCATTATTTGTTATGGCTGAGTAATGTTCTATTGTATATGTGTACCACATCTTTATCCATTTGTCTATTGATGAACTCTGGTTACTTTTATATCTTGACTATTGTAAATAATGTTACAGTGAACATAGGGTGCACATATCTTTTTGAATTGGTGTTTTGGATTTCATTGGATAAATATCCAGAAGTGGAATTTCTGGGTCATATGATAGTTGTTTTAAAAGTTTTTTAGGAACCTCAATACTGTTTTCCGTAGTAGCTGCATCAATTCACAATCCCACGAACAGTACATGAGGGTTCCTGTTTCTCCACATCCTGACCAACACTTGTTTGTTGATTTCTTGATGATAGCCATTCTGACAGGTGTGAGGTGATATCTCATTGTGATTTTAATTTGCATTTCCCTGAGGATTAGTGATGCTGAGCATCCTATATAATAATCCTATATAATAAAAGGCTAATATGCAAATTGTCCCCTCGACCGTAAGTTTGACCAGGGCGCAGGGCTGGCTGGCCAACCTCCCGTGGCACCTCCCCTCTCCTGGCCTGGCCCGATCGGCCTCGATGGGGGCAGGCTGACTGGACCCCACCCGTGCACAAATTCGTGCACCTGGTTTCTAGTCTTTTCATATATCTATTGGCCATTTGTATGTCCTCTTTGGAGAAATGTATATTCAGGTCCTCTGCCCATTTTTTAATCACATTGTTTGTTCTTTTGGTGTTGAGTTGTATGAGCTTCTTATGTATTTTGGATATTAACCATTATCAGTTCTATCATTGGCAAATATCTTCTTCCATTTTGTAGGTTGTCTTTAAAAAATACTTTTATTGATTTCAGAGAGGAAGGGGGAGGGAGAGAGAGATAGAAACATCAATGATGAGAGAATTATTGATTGGCTTCCTCCTGCACACCCCCTACTGGGGATGGAGCCTATAACCTTGGGCATGTGTCCTGACCAGAAATCAAACCTGCCACTTTTTAGAGCATGGGATGACACTGAATCAATTGAACCATATTGGCCAGGGCAGTATGTATATTTTAATGATGTAAATTCTTTCTATCCATGAGCATGATATAGTTTTCCATTTATTTGTATCTTCAGTTCTTTTCTTTAATGTCTTATATTTTTCCAAGCACAGGCCTTTTATGTCTTTGGTTAAATGTACTCCTAAGTATTTTATTTTTTTGACGCAATTGTAAATGAGATTTCTTTTCTTAATTTCTTAAATATCTGCTGGACTCTTTTAGGCTTCTCTTTATATAGTATCATGTCATCTGCAAATAATGACAATTTTACTTCTTCCTTTCTAATTTGGATGCCTTTCATTTCTATTTCTTATCTGATTGATGAGGCTAGGACTTTTAGTACTATGTTGAATAAAATGTTGAAATTGGACAACCTTGTCTTGTTTCTGATCTTAAAAAAAAGCTTTCAGGTTTTCACTGTTGAGTGTGATGTTAGCTGTGAATTTGTCATAAATGACCTTTATTATGTTGAGGTATATTCCCTGTATTCCTATTTTGCTGAGAGTTTTTGTCATAAATGGATGCTGGATTTTGTTAAATGCTTTTTCTGAATCTATTGATATGAACATATGATTTTTATTCTTCATTTTGTTTATGTGATGTATCATGTTAATTGTAGATATTAAAACAACTTTGTATCCCAGGAATAATAAATCCCACTTGATCATGGTACATAATTTTTTTTTTTTTTTTTTTTTTACTGTTGACATTATTACAGATGTCCCCTTCCCTCCCCTTTGCCCACCTCCACCCCACAATATGATCTTTTTAATGTATTGCTGAATTTGGTTTGCTAATATATATATATATTTTTTTGGTTTGCTAATATTTTGTTGAGGATTTTTGCATCTGTGTTCATTAGAGATATTGGCTTATAACTGCAGTGTATTTTTGTGTGTAAAGACTTTGCTTTTGGGATCAGAGTAATGCTGGCCTTATAAAATAAGCTTGGGAGTCTTCCCTGCTCTTGAATTTTTTGGAATAGTTTGACAGGATGGGTGTTAATTCTTCTTTGAATGTTCGGTAAAATTCACCTGTGAAGCCATTCAGTCCAGGAGTTTTGTTTGTTGGGAGTTGTTTGATTACTGATTCCATTTTGTTGGTAATAATCGGTCTGTTCAGATTTTCTGTTTGTTCTTGATTCAGTCTTAGAAAATTGTATATATCTAAAAATTTATCCATTTCTTCCAGATTGTCCAGTTTGATGGCATATCATTCATAGTATTTTTTTTCTTTTTTTTAATTCTATTTTTTTACTTTAATCATGAACCTACACTAAACCTATGTTCATAGTATTTTCTTATAATCCTTGCATTTCTGTGGTGTTAGTTGTGACTTTTCCTCTTAATTTCTGATTTTATTTATTGGTTTCTGATTTATTTCCATTTGCATGAAATATCTTTTTCCATCCTTTTACTTTCAGTCTGTGTCTTTTGATCTGAAGTGGTTCTCTTGTAGAGAACATATGTATTGGTCTTATTTTCTTATCCATTCAGCCACCCTGTGTCTTTTGATTGGAATATTTAATCTAATTACATTTAAAGTGATTATTGAGTGGAGTGGTGGGAGACAACTAATCAATGTTTCTCCATTGATGCTCTCCTCCCTCATCCCCTCTCTCTCTCTAAAAATCAATAAAAACATGTCCTCGGGTAAGGATTTAAAAAAAGTGATTATTGATAAGTACATAGTTATTGCCATTTTATTATTCATATTTATGTTCTTTTTTCCTTCTTCTTAAGGAAATCCCTTTAACATTTTTAAAAAATATGTTTTTATTGATTTTTGAAGAGAGAGGAAAGGAGAGGGATAGAGAGATAGAAACATTGATGAAAGAGAAACACCATCAATTGGCTGCTTCCTGCATGCCCCCTACTGGATATTAAGCCTGCAATCCAGACACGTGCCCTGATTGGGAATCAACCCGTGACCCCCATGGCAATTCGGTGTAAGAGAGGCTCCAGAGGCTGGAGGGAGGTATCAGTTCCCTGGTCACTGAGGGATGTTGAGACTGCAGGCTGACCTTCACCACGTCCAGGGGGGTCATGAAGATGGAGGTGACCACAGCTCTGGCACCTGAGGCCACCATCTGTTGGAGGGGCTGATGCCCCCAGGGTCCTAATCAGCCATCTTGTAGCTTCAATTCTGGCTTTAGGATGGTACTCGCGTGGCGCGGAGCCTGGGGTTGGGCAGGCCCAAGGTGGGTCTGCGACCGGTGCGGGGTCCGCGCGTGTTCGCCTCTCTCCAAGGCCGATGAGGAAGCCTGACTCATTCTTTTTTATGTTTTCTGTCTTTGTTGAAGTTTTCACTCAATTCCTCTATTCTTCCCTTGTGTTCATTGAGCTTCTTTATAACCAGTGTTTTGAACTCTGTATCTGGTAGATTGCTTGTCTCCATTTTGTTTACTTCTTTTTCTGGAGTTCTGTTCTTTCATTTAGGACATGTTTCTTTGTCTCCTCATTTTGACTTGACCCCCTGTGTTTGTTTCTGTCTCCTGGTCTTGGCAGAGGGGCTTATGTACTAGGTGTTGTATGGGGCCCAGTGGTGCCGTCTCCTTGGTCACCTGAGCCACATGCTCTGCAGGTGTCCCTTGTGTGGGTTGTAGTTTAGCCTTCATTGCTGTTGACATGCCTGTGGGTAGCATTCACACTCGGCTAACTGATGTGAGGCCTGGCTGTGACTACAGTGGATGAGCTGTTTTTGTGGGGGGTGATCCCTCAGAGCAGGAGTCACTGTAGCGTAGCGCTGGTGCCAGCCAGGTCTCTTCTTGGGGTGTGTCATTTTTGGAGCTTTTTGGGTGGTGCTGTGGTGTGGTTTGAAGTTGGCCACTGGGTTTGTTGGTTCTGGTGCCTTTTGGGAATGGCTCTGGTGCAGGCCAAGCTCAGCTGCCACTTAGCTGAGCTTGGGATGTATGGTAGGAACTACAAAGTGATCTGTGGTTGGTTGCCACTTTTGCTGGGCTTAGAGGCACTTGGGAGAGGCTATGCTGCAAACTGAGCCTGCTGCCATTTGTGCCTGGCTTGGCCTTTGGTAGGCACCGCAGTGTGAGCTGATGCCAGCCACCACCTGTGCTGGGCTCGTGGCCGCTTAGTTGCAGCTGTATTCCAAGCCAGGACTGGCCAGGGCTTATGCCAGACTCAAGGTCACGGATGCAAGTTACTGGTTACTGTTTGTGGTGGAAGGGGGAGGTGCTTAGCACGAGGTACAGGGCATGCTGCGTCCAGCCCTTGTTTGTTCAGTGTTTGTGGATCTTTTCGAGCTTTTAGGTAACTCCACAGCGCAAGTTGAACCAAGCCGCTGTGAGTTGTGTGGGGCAGGGTCTCAGGAAATCTCCAAAGTAGGGTGCACAGTGTTCATGGAGAGCTCAGATTTTTGCCCACCTGCCTCTGCAGTCTAGGTGGGAGGTGAGTTCAACAAAGGATCAATGGTACCTGCAGTACCTCCCTCCCAGAAGAGAGGTGCCCCATTTCTAAGGGATACCCCATTTCCTACCCTTCCAGCTTTTGCCCTAAAGGTAGTCAATTTAATTCCTCACTATAAATCCCTGGTGCTTTTTGAGCTGCTGCCCCTGCACGGGGGTGCTTAGAGTGTTTGTGAGTGTGTGAGTGAGCAAGTTTGTGCATGAACCCCTCAAAAGAAGCACCTAGGTCTGCAGCAGCCTTCCATCTCATCCGGACACAATCCCTGCTGGTTTTCACAGGCAGATGTTATGGAGACTCCTCTTCCCAGCACTGGTGGCCCCGGCTGTGATCCCTTCCTCCTCAGGAGGGACCTCTGCGGCCAAAAGATCTCTCCCCGTTCTTAATTGCCACCCCATGGGTGTGGGAACTGACCATTTTGAGTCTTTGTCCCTCCTACAGTCTGGACATGGCTTCTTCTTTCTGTCCTTAGTTATAGGCCTTCTGTTCAGTGAATCTTTAGGTGATTGGCAATGATGACGCTATTCTATAATATGATTGTAATTTTGATGTGGGTCATGGAAGGAGGTGAGCCCTGTGTTTCCCTACCCCACCATCTTGATTGGAAGTATTATATTTGTTCATTGAATAGCCTGTTTGACCTTTCACCAAGATATGAAGGATGGGGTGAGGATTAGTAGAACATAGTTTGATATTTAACACTTTTCTCATTCTTAATATACCTATTAATATTGGGGATGATAAATCAGATTATAGATGATTGTATGAATGGCTCTTGGATACTATGGATTTAGATCTGTACGTAATCTAGGCTTAAAGATTGACTCATATTGAATGTAGTCCTGATAGTTCTCCATCCATCCTTATGCAAAGTTCTGAGTGGGTTTTTCTCACTTAGCTCTGTTATTCTGACTAGACCTGCAGCGAGCCATATCACTGTGGATTATTAGGGGCCAGACACTTGGAGGCTAGATCCAGGTAGTCTTTAGAAACATAGCTTGTTGATAGGTTGATTAGCCCTGAAATTTTACTCTGACTGAAATTCTATATAGTATATTGAAAAAAATTCTGTAATGAAAATCACATCAGTATTTAGTTTGATGATGCTTAAAAGGTATTCATAATGGGGGGCAATGCCTAGCTGGCATGGCTCAGTGGTTGAGCATCGACCTATGAACCAGGAGGTCATGGTTCGATTCCTGGTCAGGGCACATGCCCGGGTTGTGGGTTCGATTTCCAATGTGGGGCGTGCAGGAGGCAGCCAATCAATGATTCTCTCTCATCATTGATGTTTTTATCTCTCTCTGACTCTCCCTTCCTCTCTGAAATCAATAAAAAATACATTTAAAAAAATCATAATGTGGGACAACTCCTTAATGGACATGGTATGGGATTTCCTTTTTGAGTGATGAAAATGTTTTCAAGCCCTAGCTGGTTTGGCTCAGTGGATAGAGCGTCGGCCTGGAGATTGAAGGGTCCTGGGTTTGATTCCTGTCAAGGGCACATGCCCAGGTTGCAGTCTCGATCCCCAATAGGGGGCGTGCAGGAGGCAGCTGATCAATGATTCTCTCATCATTGATGTTTCAATCTCTCTCTCCCTCTCCCTTCCTCTGAAATCAATAAAAAATATTAAAAAGAAAAGAAAATGTTTTCAAACTAGGTAGAGGTGGTGGTTGCACATTATTCACTGCAAAGCATTTAATGTCAGTTTATGTGAATATACGTTAAAAATGTATTTATGGTTTTATTAGTGATGTCTTATCTATGAGCCTTTGTAAAATGGCTTAATTTTTGAAACAAGAAAATGATACATATTTGTTTTAGAGGATGTATAATGTACAGATAAATGAAAATAAGATCAGTTATTCTGTCTCAGAAATAGCTACTCTTATTTATAGTGCATGTTTATTAACTTAAAAAATACATGAAAATTATATTAAAATGTATTAGAAGACTATAACAAAAAATATATTTTTTACTAAAATAAAAATTTTCCATTTAATGCATAGCCTAAATGTTTTTCAATATCTTTTCATAAACGTCTACAATTTTATGTAATACAAAGTATTCCATTATGTGAGTATATCATAATTTTTAAAATGATTCTCCTTTCAGACATTGAAGATATTTCATATTGTTTCCTATTCTAAGTAATAATTTATCACTGAACAGTATTGCATCTAAATCTCAGTTTATGCCCATCAAATAATTTACTTGAAATGAATTATTGGGCTAAGGGACATATAACCTGTTTCAAGGCTATTGTGTATTGCCAAATTGCCATTTAGAATTACTGACTCAATTTATACTCAGTCATGTGTGAGAATAAATGAGCAGGCTCAAATTTATGACTATTTTTATCATCTGAAAAGGTAAACAGTAACACCAGAATTTATGGAATATATAGAATTTTTGGCAACCTATCTTGATTTCTCATTCTCTCTCTCTCTGTTTTGTTTTACTTATTGATTTGAGAAAGAGAGAAACATTGATCTATTGTTCCACTCATTTATGCATTGGTTGATTCTTGTATGTGTCCTGACCAGGGATTGAACCCAAAACCTTGTTGTATCAGGATGATGCTCTAACTCAGTGGTTCTCAACCTTCCTAATGCCGCGACCCTTGAATACAGTTCCTCATGTTGTGGTGACCCCCAATTTCATTGTTATAAATTGAACATAATTAAAGCATAGTGATTAATCATAAAAAAAATGTAATTATATATGTGTTTTCTGATGGTCTTAGGCGACCCCTGTGAAAGGGTCGTTCGACCCCCAAAGGGGTTGCGACCCACAGGTTGAGAACCGCTGCTCTAACTGAACTACCTGCCTCGGCCCTCATTATCTTAAAAATCATAGGAAATGAATGTCATACCAGTTATGTCTAGAGTTTTATAGCATTTATGTTTTGCAAAGTAACACACTAAATGTAGTTCTTACATAAAACACATTAAGCTTTGGGTTATTTATTTATTTTGGTATAGCAAAGGTGGAGATTTATTGAAGAACAAGTACAGACTCCCAAGTGGGGAGGGGGAAAGGATCCCCAGGTTATTATTATTTTTAATGCAGGTATTATATTCATAAAATTAAAATGCCATTTTAAGTGTATAGTTTGATGAATTTTGGGCATTGTATACAAATAAGTTACCACAACTACCATCAAAGTATAGGATAATTTTGTCACCCTAAAAAGTTTCTTCATAATCCTTTGCAATTGATTTCTCCTCCCCATCCCCTTGATCCCCTCTTTCACCTTAGGTACCCACTTATCTGCCTTCTGTTACAGTAGTTTTTTGTGGGGTTTTTTTTTTTTTTGAGAATTTCATATAATTGAAATCATGAAGTGTTTGTTTTCTTGTGTTTGAGGTTTTTTTTAATTAAAAAAAATTAAACTTACTGCAAAAACATTGGTTTATAACATACAGCATCAGGTGTACAGCTTTATAACAGGACATCTGTATACTTTGTTGTGTGCTTATCACCAGAAGTCTAGTCTCTTCTGTCACCATATATTTGACCCCTTCAGTTCTTTAGCTTAACATATTTTTGAGATTTATATTGTTGCATGTATTAATATTTTATTCCTTTTCCTTGTTAATAGTATTTCATAACATGGGAATATACAATTTATTCACCAGTTGACAAACATTTGGGTTGCTTCAGTTTTGGGCTATTATGAATAATACTGCTGTGAACATTTGCATATAAATCTTTGTGTGGACATACGATTTTATTTACTGTTGGGTTAATAACCACAAGCAGAATTTCTGGGTCATATGGTAATGTGTGTTTAACTTTATAAGCTACTGCCATACTTTTTTCTAAAGTGGCTGTACCTTTCTCATTCCCATCAGCAATGCATGAGAGATGCGCTTGTTTCGTATCCTTACCCACAGGATGTAGTCTTTTTAACTTCAGCCGTCCTTGTTGGTATGTGTTGATTAGTGATATTAAAAGTTTTAGATTTTGCCCTGACCAGTTTGGCTCAGTGGATAGAGCGTCGGCCTGCGGACTGAAGGGTCCCAGGTTCGATTCCGGTCAAGGGCATGTACCTTGGTTGCGGGCATATCCCCAGTGGGAGGTGTGCAGGAGGCAGCTGATCGATGTTTCTCTCTCATCGATGTTTCTAGCTCTCTCTCCCTCTCCCTTCCTCTCTGTAAAAAATCAATAAAATATATTTAAAAAAAAAAGTTTTAGATTTTAACATCAGCTTTATGAATGCTAGAATATTTTGAAATTGAAATAATTATATAGGGTAGGGCAAAAGTAGGTTTATAGTTATTGGTATGGAGAATAATACAATAATTAATGAATAATAATACAAGAATAAACTCTGTGTTTTGAGTACTTAAAACTGTAAATCTACTTTTGCCCCATCCTGTATTCCTGCTTTTTAAGAACTGAAGTGGGCTTTGTAGGCATATGTTCAAATGACTCCTGTGTAATTGTGGGCCCATCATATATATGACATGATTTTATATGTACAGGTTGGTAATGTACAGCTCAATTTAAGTGTCTTCCTACCCCTACGAGTGTAAGTTAATACTTTTATGTTTTTCTTTTGGTTATGCTTATTCTGTGCCAGTGATTCATAAGAAAAGCATTAAACAGAGTGACTTGTATTGATGAAAAGACTGGTGATTTGTATTTCCGAGAATATGGTCCTAGAGTTCTTTAGTTTTTTTGAATAATTGATTTAGAAATTTTAGATGAATTCAGGGATTAGATTTAAAAGAAATATGATTAAGAACAAATGAAGATTTGTCTCTTTTTATTCTCCCATAGGACATTTTCATTCCATCTCCAAGTTTGGAAGAACAATCAAGTGATGGAAAGAAAGGTGGAGATTTGCATAGTTCTTCTTTGACTGTTGAGTGTTCTAAAACTTCAGAGACTGAACCAAAGAATTCCACTGAGGACCTTGGGCTTTCTTTGACAGGGGACTCTTGTAAGTTGATGCTTTCTGCAAGTGAGTATAGTCAGTCCCCAAAGATGGAGAGTTTGAGTTCTCACAGGATTGATGAAGATGGAGAAAACACACAGATTGAGGATACTGAACCCATGTCTCCAGTTCTCAATTCTAAGCTTGTTCCTGCTGAAAATAATAGCATCCTGATGAATCCAGCACAAGATGGACAAGTAGAAGTGAATCAGAATGCTGGTGAAACAAAGGGGAATGACACAGAAACCAGAGACGACATTAGTATTTTAGCTGCTGGTAGCAAAGGTAGAGAAGAGACTGTAGCAGAGGACGTTTGTATTGATCTCACTTGTGATTCAGGGAGTCAGGCAGTTCCTTCTCCAGCTACTCGATCGGAGGCACTCTCGAGTGTGCTAGATCAGGAGGAAGCTATGGAAATTAAAGAACATCAGCCAGAGGAGGGGTCTTCCGGGTCTGAGGTGGAAGAAATTCCTGAGACTCCTTGTGAAAGTCAAGGAGAGGAGCTAAAAGAAGAAAGTATGGAGAGTGTCCCATTACACCTTTCTCTGACTGAAACTCAGTCCCAAGGGTTGTGTCTTTCAAAAGAAACCACAAAACAAGAATGTCAGGAACCTATGGAAGTTGAAACCAGTGTGATTAGTATTGATTCCCCCCAAAAGCTTCCAGTCCTTGACCAAGAATTGGAACATAAGGACCAAGAAGCATGGGAAGAAGCTACTTCAGAGGACTCGAGTGTTGTCATTGTAGATGTGAAGGAACCATCTCCCAGAGTTGATGTTTCTTCTGAAACTTTAGAGGGAGTGGAGAAATGCTCAGATTCCCAGTTGTGGGAGGATGACGCTCCAGAAATAGAACCATGTGCTGAGAATAGAGCTGATGCCCAGGAAGAAAAGAGTGCTGAATATGAAGGAGACCTGAAGTCAGTGACTGCAGAAAAGGAACCTCTACAGGCTGACTCTCCACAGCCTCCCGTAACTTCAGTGGGAGAAGGTGATGCTCCAAAACCTGACCGGCAGATGCAGCAGACCCACCCTCAAGAGAAAACAGATAACTCATTACCAGAAGACTCAAAAGTGGCTAGTACAGAGCAGCTAGAGAAGGCCCCAGCCCACAGCTCACAAAGCTCCTGTGAGAGCTCCATTGGTGAGTGTGATTGTAAATTGCTCTGTGTCTCCAACCATGGTACAGTCTGGAATGGGAGGTAAGAGAGGACTACGTGCTTATGTCAGGGCTGAAAATTAACTTGGATTTATGTTTATGAACAGCTAATAATGGGAAATTAAAAAATTTGGGTTGTATTCTTTTGTAGCTGTAATTATGTATGGGATCAGAGATCATTTAATATTTATCAGCTTTATGACTTAGGAGTAATCAACATGATTTTTATTAATATGTAGAAATTATACCAATCTGGTGTTTTCTACTAAATTCCCAATCTTGCTCCAAATTTTTATATTTTGACAGTTACCTTGAAGTACAGGATCTTTTTTTGATTACACAGTAAAGAACTCTGTTAATGAATATGCTGTTATTGGTTGTTTCCTCTTTATGGGTATTAAGAAAAGTTTCTCAATTTGGCTCAACATATATACATCTTAAATCTTAAACTGGAAAAAGATATTAGTTTGTGCCTTTTATCTATTTTCTGAAGTCCAGGAAATATTTGTAGAATATTATGTATGACATTAGCTGAAAAGAGGTCAGATTTTCTAAATGCCCAGAGTTAGGGTAATTTAAAAACAAATTTCGAAAATAAAAAAATAGCCCTGCTGGTGTGGTTCAGTGGTTGAGCCTTGACTCATGAACCAAGAGGTTACCAGTTCAATTCCTGGTCAGCGCACATGCCCAGGTTTCAGGCTCGATCCCCAGTAGGGGGCATGCAGGAGGCAGCCAATAAATGTTTCCATCTCTTTATCCCTCTCCCTTACCCTCTCTCTCAAAAACAAATCAATAAAAACATTAAAAACAAAACACAAACTTAAGAAAACAAGCTTCTAGAATTATGGAAATGAGAAACAGTATTTGGACATCATAGCTGTTAGTATGGGTGATTATATCTTTTGGTGTTTCTGGAACAATCCCACTTTATACCTCTGTGCAGGTGCGATTATTAATAGTACTTACTTATTTTTTCCTCAAAATTATCTCTATTCATTAGGTTTTATATTCAGGACTTTTTTGACCCTCTTCAGAAAAGAAATGTTAGAGTATTCAGGACTTTTTTAACCCTCTTCAGAAAAGAAATGTTAGAGCTGAAATGGAGGTTAGGGGTTATTGGGTTTAGTCTCTTCTTCCTAAAGTCAAATGGCTAATAAATGATTGAGGTAGGACAAGAGCCTAAGACACCTGATTCTCAATGCTATGTTTTTCTTTTCTTATGAGATTGAATAATATAGTTTCTCTGATTCTGATGAGTTATGGTAATGAACTATCTGAATGAGCTAATATTTTATTTTATTGAATATTTTTGTAATTTTATTACATCTAAATACTATTATTGACCTACCTCAGCTAAGGAATTATCAGGGTTGGTAGGTTGTTTCAATTATTTTAGCAATTGTATGTAGAAGAAGCTTCTAAAACATTGGGCTATTATATTATGTTAAAAGTATTCTTCACGAATTCTTGTTTACACTATTAATGGCAGAGCCAGCTCTTTTTTAAAAAATCTTCACCCAGGATATTATTCTATTGATTTTTTTTTTTAAGAGAGTGTGGAAGGGAGGCAGGTGGGGGGAGGAGAAAGGGAGGGAGGGAGGGAGGGAGGGAGAGAGAGAGAGAGAGAGAGAGAGAGAGAGAGAGAGAGAGAAGGAAAGAAAGAAAGGAAGAAAGAAAGAAAGAAAGAAAGAAAGGAAGGAAGGAAGGAAGGAAGGAAGGAAGGAAGGAAGGAAGGAAGGAAAGGGAGAAAGAGATACCCATGTGAGAGAGATCACATCGATTGGTTGCCTCCCTCGCTTGCTGGATGGAACCTGCAACCCAGGTATGTGCCCTTGACCAGGAATTGAATCTGTGACCCTTTGGTGTGCAGGGCGACTCTTTAAACACCAAGTGCACGGGTCAGGGCAGAGCCAGCTCTTTTTTATAATAGACATTGCCATAGTAAAACTTACTTTACTAATTTTTATCTAGGTTATTGAAAATACTAGTAAGTTATATTCTGTTTACTTAGTTCTTGAGGAAACAACTAAAAGCAGTGAAGACAGTGGTTGGTCTATTAGGGCAGTGATTGGCAAACTGCGGCTCGGCAAACCGCGGCTCTTTGGCCCCTTCAGTGTGGCTCTTCCACAGAACACCGGCTCTTCCACAAAATACTGACTTCTGCGCATGGGCCACAAAGTTTCAATCGCACTGTACGTGTGTGCTCGCACGTGATATTTTGTGGAAGAGCCACACTGAAGGGGCCAAAGAGCCGCATGTGGCTCGCGAGCCGCGGTTTGCTGACCACGGTATTAGGGGATTAAAGTAAATTACTCAGAAGAGCATCGCTAGAACAAAAAATACTATTTTGTACTTAAAATATAGTTGTCTAATTGCTAAAACTAAAGAGAGACTAATTTCAATGAGAGTAACCTAAGAAATTAATGGTTCTGGAAAGACAGAATTAAAGTTACAAATTGGTTGAGTCCCAAATTTGTTAATTAGATTTCTGTATGTCACAGTTAGAAGGGTACTGTTGTTATTTTATTAAAATCTTTACTGATTGGAAAAAAAGATACATGCTTAATTGTGGAAAATGTTCAAATAATACAGGAAAGAGGAGAGAGGGAGTGGCTGGAGAGGGAGTGTGGGCAGAGGGACTAGGGGGAGAATCATTCTAATTACCTCCATTTATAGATAACTTGTCACTGTTATTAGTTTGGAGACCTCTTCAGAAATGTTTTCTGAAGACCTACTCCTGAAATTTGAAAAAAGCAAATTTAGGAAGGTGATACTTGGAAGCCCAATTTTATTCAATACAGAATAAATTTATGATGGTTTGATGATATGAAAAATCATAAGTTTAATGTCTTTTAAAAAATATATATTTCTTATTGATTTCAGAGAGGAAGGGATATATATATATATCAGTGGTGAAAGAGAATCATTGATCAGCTGCCTCCTATACCTCCCCCACTGAAATCTAACCATGATCTCCTGGTTCAAAGGTTGACACTCAATCACTGAGCCATGCTGGCTGGACAATAAGTCTTTAATTAAATCCACAAATGGTAATCCTATCTAATAAAAGAGTAATATGCAAATTGACCATCACTCCAACACACAAGATGGCCACCCCCATGTGGTCAAAGATGGCCGGCAGGGGAGGGCAGTTGTGGGCAATCAGGCCTGCAGGGGAGGGCAGTTGGGAGGGACCAGGCTTGAAAGGGAGGGCAGTTGGGGGTGACTAGGCCTGCAGGGGATGGCAGTTAGGGGTGACTGGGCCGGCAGAGGAGGGCATTTGGGGATGATCAGGCCTGCAGAGGACGACATTTGGGGGGGACCCAGGCCTGTAGGGGAGGACAGTTGACCAGCCTGCAGGGGAAGGCAGTTGGGAAGGACCAGGCTGGCAGGGGAGGGCAGTTGGGGGCAACCAGGCTGGCAGGGGAGGGCAGTTAGGGGCAATCGGGCCAGCAGGGGAGCAGTTAGGTGTTGACAGGCTGGCAGGGGAGTGGTTAGGGGTGATCAGGCTGGCAGGCAGAAGCAGTTAGGGCAGGCAGGCAGGCAGGCGAGCGGTTGGGAGCCAGTAGTCCTGGATTGTGAGAGGGATGTCCAACTGCCCGGTGGGATCGGGCCTAAACGAGTAGTCGGACATCCCTCAAGGGGTCCCAGATTGGGAGGGTGCAGGCTGGGCTGGGGGATACTCCCCCCGCCCACCTCCTGTGCATGAATTTCGTGCACTGGGCCTCTAGTATATAATAGGTTAATAATGATCATCGAAGCTAGATATGTCTTGTACTCTAGCTCTAACATTTATTGGCTTACTTTATGGAATATCATCCTAATTGGTCATTAATGTCAGAGGCAGACTGTTAGGATATGCTGTTTATGGGTGGCATCACCCAATATAGAAATTCTTATATATTTAACTAGAGGCCCTGAGCATGATTTCGTGCATGGGTAGAGTCTGGCTGGCCCACCCTGATGGGGGCTGATCGGGCCGGGCCAATGGAGGGGAGGGGACGTGGGAGGTTGGCTTCTGGGCCGGCCAGGGGGAGGGGCCATGGGTTGTTGGCCAGCCGGCTGCAACCCTGATCGGGGGGAGGGCTGATCAGGGTTAGGCCAGTTGGGGGAAGGGACCTTGGGAGGTTGGGGGGTGCTGATGGGCTCATTGGCCACCACAGTGCGTCTCATAGTGACCAGTCGTTCTGGTCGTTCCATCATTCTGGTTGCTGGGCTTTTATATATCGACTAGAGGCCCGGTGCACAAAAATTTGTGCACTCGGGGGGGAGGGGGGTCCCTCAGCCCGGCCTGTGCCCTCTCGCAGTCTGGGACCCCTCGGGAGATAATGACCTGCTGGCTTAGGCCTGCTCCCAGGTGGCAGAGGGCACGCCCAATCCCTAGGTGCAGCCCCTGGTCCGGCTCAGAGCAGGGCCGATTGGGGAGTTGGGGCACCGCCCCCTGTCATACACAGAGCAGGGCGATCGGGAGGTTGCGATGCCACCCTCAGTCACGCTCAGGGTAGGGCCAGTTGGGGGGTTGGGGCACCACCCCCGTCACACTCAAGGCAGGGTCGATGGGGAGGTTGCGGCGCCACCCCTATCACGCACAGAGCAGGGCCAATCAGGGGGTTGGGGCACTTCCCCCTGTCACTCACAGAGCAGGGCCCATCAGGGGGTTGGGGCACCGCCCTCTGTCACCCACAGAGCAGGGCCGATCAGGGGGTTGGGGCGCCGCCACTCTCACACTCAGGGCAGGGCCGATGGGGAGGTTATGGCTCTACCCCGTCACACACAGAGCAGGGCCCGTGGGGGGAGGGGGGGTTGGGGCGCCGCACCCTGTCACACACAGAGCCGCAGGGCGATCAGGGGGTTGGGGAGCTCCCCCCTATCAGGCACAGAGCAGGGCTGATCAGGGGGTTTGGGCGCTGCCCCCTGTCACACTGATCCCGGTGCCGGGAGGCCTCGCGGCTCCGCTGATCCCGGTGCTGGGAGGCATATTACCCTTTTACTATATAAAATAGAGGCCTGGTGCACAGGTGGGTGCCGGCTGGTTTGCCCTGAAGGGTGTCCCGGATCAGGGTGGGGGTCCCCACTGGGGTGCCTGGCCAGCCTGGGTGAGGGGATGATGGCTGTTTGCAGCTGGTCACACATCCTTCAGGGTGGGGGTCCCCACTGGGGTGCCTGGCCAGTCTGGGTGAAGGGCTGAGGGCTGTTTTCAGGCTGGGGTTGACTAAAGCTCCCAACTGCTCCTTTTTTTCTTTTTTAATTCTGGGCCAGCTTTAGCTTTGAGGCTTGGCTCCAGCTCTTAGGCCTCCGCTGCTGAAAGTAAGTTTCTGGGCTTTGCTTACAATGTTGCGATCCTGCTGGCTGAAGCCCGGCGGACTAAAGCAGGTTTCTGGGGTTTCGTTTAGCTTCTATATTTGTTACATAGTTGCTTAGAGTTGCAGCTCAGAGGCTTGCAGCGGCAGGCGGGGAACGTTGGAGTCCTCCGTCACTGAAGCAAGCAAGCCTCATGTTAG